>NW_026557765.1:4419977-4467227 GCF_026930045.1 Uloborus diversus
AGTTTTAGCTCAACATTGCTACTTTAAAGTAAATAACAACTTGAACTCTATAAGCTAGGTATAATTTGATTCGTGTAACTAAGATCGCTGATGTAAAGTATTCACAGCAGCCAATGATGATATGATAAAGATCTAACATTGAGTGATATTCATAAGATAGTCATTAATATAAAAAGAACACTGATAAACAACCCTATTTTTCGTTGCATTAATGTTAAGGATTTTTCATTTTAGTGCGTCAAAATATATTAATTTAGCTTGTATGTTTAAGTAAATTAATCAATTTTTCAGCATCAGTTTTTTTTCGTTGTGCTAATGAGCTTTCTTTACGGATGTCTTGCCCCCCCCCCCCTTGTCGAGAACTGCTGCTTTTCTCAGTAATGCTACTGTAGGATTTAAAATGAATTTTTTTTTTTTGTGCTGAGTGAAAAACAATCTATAACGTAAAACTATAGGCAGAGACTTAAAATATCTTCCTTGAGCAAAGCCGATATTCTAAATCAGTGGTGCCCAACTTTGTTTTTACCCGCATACCACACCTCATATTACGATGAATCTCTCGGGCTAGAAAAAATAAAAAATTTGATTACATAATTTAATATTTTTCTAGATAGCATGGGAAAACAAGAGAAATTAAATACAGTTTGAAACCGAAAATTGTTGTCATCATTACAACATGCTTACTTTATTGGTACGAACTGTGCATTTGTTTTTTAGAACTCAATTATTTACGAATACTATTTGGCTTTAAATTTGCAACAATCATTCGTAACACCGATTGATGATAATCAGTAGTTTTGGAACGTTTCAGAATTTTTTTTCGTAACATTGAACACGACGATATCAACTTCGTGGACCACATATAATCGTGGATCGTATGTTGCGCACCACTGTTCTAAATCGTCGAGTTAGAAGAGTTAATGGCAAAATGACTTTCCTGATTAAATGTTCATCTTATTTGATATCTAGTACTGTAAAACCTGTGAAGTTGACCTCCCTTGTAAGTTGACCACTTGTCTAAGTTGATCACTTTTTTCAGGCACGGAATTAGCCCTTATCATATAAATCAACCTCTGTAAGTTGAGCACCTGTTTAAGTTGACCACTAAAGTAGTGTACCGCAGGTGGTCAACTTACACAGGTTTTACTGTATATATGATAATACTGTATAAATATTCAAACTGTACTGTTGTTTGAATCGTCCTGAAGGTTAGTGGCAAAGCAACTTGTTAAGCAGGATTGTTTGAGTGGACGTCTGTAAGAAAGGCATAGGTTCTATATTAAAAAAGCCGTCATATAGATTAGGGTGGAACGAAAAAAAAAATCGCATTTTCGAGCTGCTATAGAGTGGAAAAATGTTCGACTGGTGAAGACCTAAGGAAGAAAGAAATTTATTGAACCAGAAACAAATTTTACAAAAAAGAAATTTGTTGAAATTGGCTAATATCTTCCGATTACGCAACACAAGCATGAAAATACGAAAAAAATATGAAAATTTTCACTGCATCTTTGTGTTTCTTTACACGTGGTTCAAAGTTATTTTCATGATCCTTTCGTTCGACGAACCTCACCGGTCAACCGGTAAGTAACCGGTTACTAACCGCAGCGTTCTGTGATCAATCGGTTACCATTCTAAGCAGTGGATTGGTTGATTGGAGCACGTGATCATTAGCTGTCACGTGATTAACTAACCGGTCGTGCTCGTCGAACGTAAGCATGGTGATATTCGACGGAAAAGTTGCTGTTGGTGAATATATGTAAAAAAATATTGAAATTGAAAAGTAAATCTCCCAATATTGCAACGAGCCTGAAAATTCGACAAAATGGAGAATTTCACCACTTTTTTGGGATAACTTTTATTATTATTTTGCTTCAATGTTTTTGTTATTTCTATTGAACAAGAAAATTGTAACGGATGCTAGTATATAAGAAAAATAATAGATTCTATGCTCACAGCTCACTTTCCGATTCCATAAAGCCATAAAAAATGAAGGAAAAATGAAAATTAATGAAAATGTTCAGTCATTTTTGTAAATTTAAAACATATTTTCATCAACTATTAAGACTCCACCGTGACGTTTATATGACTATATTTTAGGAGAAGAACTTGTTCATGAAACAATGATTCACAACTTATTAACCCGAATTTTAGCTCATCAAAAAAATCAAGCTGTTAATTTTAAAAATTCACGAGAGTTAGTTCATAATGGCTGTTTGTGCAGAACGAAAGTTTCGCGTAATTGCAAGACACCCTCTCAGAAGTGTCATCTTAATTCCCTGAATAATTGGTTTTCTTATACAGTGGTATTTTCAATGTTTTGTCGTATAGCAACAGAAAATCAAAGAAAAACAAATCCCCCAGTTTAGCAAAAACTGAAGGGTGAGGGAGGAGAAACCCCCCTAAAAAAAGTTCTTTTTTTAAAAAATATTTAATTCTTGTTACGAAAAACGAATATTTTTTCTGATTACAATATCTTTCTTTGGTAATTTTAGTAATCACTGATCATAACTTTCCTACTCTATAGCAATGCGAATATATAAATTGTCTTTTTCAACCGCCTCTTTGCACAGGCTAAAACTTAGTTATACACTCTGTTTCTTAATCTGGAAGTTGGTTTCCAGAACTATTGTTACTAACATTGCGGATTCTTAAAAGTTAAAACAAATGTCTTTTACAATTTACAAAAAAAGTGAAAATAAAATTGCCTTTTCCGTCAGTATTCATGGTTTTGGAAATCTAAAGGTTATCTGTAAACAGAGAAATTAATTACTTTTCTAATGTAGAAGTACTAGTTGCAACCATTTTTGTCTTATTACATTAGAAACCTATCGAATCATTTTTTTTTTTTTTTGCAAAATCAAAGATACTATATATATTTTTAGTTTAAAAAATTTTCAAGCTCGTTTGCGAGATCCAAAGATATTATCTGATTTCAATACATTTTTTACTTTTTTCATTTGATTGCGCTATCAAGATCAATAGTTAATCGTAGTTTTAAATTGATGGTACTTATCAATAAATAATAAAAATGTACTGTCTATTAACTCAGGGGTTCCAAAACTTTTCGTACAAGTTCTGTACATGTGCATTGATACCGGCACTCCTCGCCTCTACCTGCCGCACCCCAGATTCCCGCGGCACCCTTTTAGGAACCCTTGTATTAACAGGTAGTTTCTATCAAAAATTTCAACCTCGAGCAACTGATATTTTTAAAAACGATACTTAAAAAAAGAACCACACTCAGATCTGTTTATTGATGTTTATTGCAAACAAATGAAAATTTTGTCCAAAACAAAAAATTCAAATCGTTTCAAAAGTGCAAAGTCCATACAGTGATTGATATACATATTGCATAATATTCGTTATTTCGTACAATTTTTCGTTTTAATTTTATATAAAATCTACAAATTCCAAAGTTCTTTTTTTGAATGTTTACGAAATCGTTTACCGGAAGAGCTTGGCGGAAAAATGCAGTTCGCGGCGTAGGAGTGGAATGTTTTCGAATGTGATTCTTACTTCAAATTTTTCGTCTTTTCTTTTTAACTTTTTCTGAGGCTTTTGAGAAGGCTACAGAATGGTAGACCATAGATATTTTCTGAAATAGATATTTGTTTAGGCAAAAATGGATTTTTGAAATAT
Source organism: Uloborus diversus (assembly GCF_026930045.1). Taxonomy (NCBI): domain Eukaryota; kingdom Metazoa; phylum Arthropoda; class Arachnida; order Araneae; family Uloboridae; genus Uloborus; species Uloborus diversus. The sequence goes on from NW_026557765.1 coordinate 4,423,617, forward strand.
ATTTTTAGAATTTTTGAGACTGAACTATATTTATACAAATATAGATTTTTAGAGCCAATTAATGGTTTTAAGACATAATAAAGCAAATGTACGCAAATTACTGATAGCCCGGTTATGATATCCAGAGACTGCAGTTTCGACAATTGACTCATCAGTTTGAAGTAGCCAGTTGCCAATAACCGAGCTGGTCTGTCTTAGCTCTGGTTTAAGGACAGTAACTTACTGCTTCTAATAAAGCAAGTTTTTCAAGCGATCGATGAAATTTCGTCTGACACTGACGCCTGTACGCACTTGTACAATCTTTACATTGCTTTGAGAAACTGAGAAATTCAGACGTTTGTGATTGGTTGTTATGCTTTTCAGCACAATATGGGTTATGACTTTGAGTCAACAATGAAAAGTTAAGCTTTTGTAAACGAATTTAGTTCTGCTATTGGCACATTCTGTAGCAGTAGACCATTTCCTACAAAAAAAAAAATATATATATATATATATTCACTCTGTGGATGCCTTACATGTACAATGATTCGAATTCTGACAACATTGAATTTTTCACCCAGTAATTCGTACTGTATATTGCTGTACATTAATCAGTAATTCCGAACAGGTGGTTAGTGGAACCTTAAAGTTAATGGGTGTGTGTCGAGGGAACTTTGATATGTGTTGACAAAATGTTCCTCGACTTTACCTAATCGTGGCACAAGCGACAATCTCACCGCTTTTCATTTAAAATGAGGTGAAGATGGAGAGACGCTTCTAAGATTTTGTAATTCGATTAATCTAAAGCTTAATTTAGATTAATTAATCATTAAATTAATCTAAAGAAGTCCCAAGATTTCGTTATTAATTGAAATTATTAGAAGGCCTTTTATTTTTCATTCTATGAAACTCATTTTTTCAAATCAATCTCCATTCGAAGATAGTGGATGTCTGATGGAAGGAGGGGGGGGGGGTACGGCCCCTGTTAGTATCCATTTTTTTCATGAGGTTTGCCGGTAAATGATATTAGGAATTTCTGTTCTATATTACTTAATTTCCTGCGTATCGTACTAAAATAGCATTCAACGTGCGTGATTTTTTTTTATCAAAAGATTATTTAAGAAGCTCATATATAAACTCTTTGCTTTTGAAAATGTAAAAATATTCCTAAAATGTGCGATATTTTTTGAATATCTAATTTAGGCGACAGTTATTCACCTCATAATGGATATGTGCGGCCTTCGATCAGGCGAGGCGTAGGGCTGGACTCGTAAACAAAGGAATCGCTTCAATAGATAAGAAATTTTACAGCTCGTTCAATATTGGCATCATTAACGACGTTGAGTATATCAACCAATCACAAACGCTTGAATTGTCTTGTTGTTCTTAGCATTGCCAAGGATTGAAAAAGTATTTTGTGGCGTCAATTTCTCCATCAAGTTCCACGGGTGACAGATTTCTAGAACCTATTGAAGACATGTTTTGTTCGCCAAGCACATGTTGATGAAATAAATTAGACATGAATCGGACCCAAAGTCTGATGAAAAAATAAAGCTTTAGACGCGGCTCGTTTCAGAGTCCAATACCGCGATGTTTTCTATAAGACAGTCCTGTGTTTTAGAGAATGGAATGCTTTCTGATATGATGAGCTTTCCTTTCGCTCCATCAGGAAAAACCGCTGCGTGGTACTTCCTGATCTCTGTGGAAGAACAGCTGCTTGGTCCTTCACGATCTCTAAGGAAGAAGCGCTGCTTGGTCCTTCACGATCTCTAGGGAAGAACCGCCGTTTGATCCTTCACAATAAAGAACACTCCGTGCCCTTCACGATAGCTGTGGAAGAACCGCTGATCGGTCCTTCACGATCTCTATGGAAGAACCGCTGATTGGTCCTTCACGATCTCTATGGAAGAACCGATGATTGGTCCTTCACGATATCTATGGAAGAACCGCTGATTGGTCCTTCACGATCTCTATGGAAGAACCGCTGATTGGTCCTTCACGATCTCTATGGAAGAACCGATGATTGGTCCTTCACGATCTCTATGGAAGAACCGCTGATTGGTCCTTCACGATCTCTATGGAAGAACCGATGATTGGTCCTTCACGATATCTATGGAAGAACCGCTGATTGGTCCTTCACGATCTCTATGGAAGAACCGCTGCCTTTTCCTTCCCAAAGAAGAACCACTCCGTATCCTTTACGATCGCTGTGGAAGAACCGCTGCGCGGTCCTTCACAATGATGGAATCCGGAAAACATGTAGAGGGGCAACTGAAATGAGATCGATAGTTGATGTTATTGATATTATGGCAATCTATTTTATAACTGCACAAAGTTCAATCATTTTCTATCATCGTCTGCCGATATTTTACTAAACTCTCTTAAAGGTTCTACTGATTTAGATATCGCAAAATGATGAATATATTTGGAGATGTGATACAGAGGAAAATACAAAAGAATCTGAGTTGCAAAAGAACACTTTTGGGTAAAAACGAAGGCAAAGCTTCAGTTACATGAAAGTTTAGAATGAAATTGCATTGGTTAGGTTGCACGTAGTCGAGCACTAACATTTCTTGCCGCACAATAGATTGATATTTCTCCTGTCATTTTCTCTAGTTATCTTCAAGTTTTCGTTTTAGTCACTTAAACCGTTCTTCATTTAGGTGCCTCATATCTATTTCTGTTCTCGATAACGTAAATGTACCCCAAATTATTAACTATGGGTTTCTGCACAGATATTTTTTTTTTGTAAGATGCAAGCAAATATTTATTTTATCTTTTAAACAGCACTATCTACAGAAAAAAAAATCGATTGTATTTCCAATAAATGATAGTTGGATTTTTGTACTTTTCCGTATTAACTAGCATATGTGAAAAGTATATTTTCCAAATACTTGAGTGATGAAAAGATAAGGAATGTACTATTATTGTGTCATTTTTTTAGTATAACGAAATTAGAAAACTTTTCATGGTTCATCAATTGAATTTTGACAATTTATCTCATAAAAGCAATCGCCGCATCCGAGGACATAGGATTAATCAGTTCTGGAAGATCTACATTTTTAGATAGATATTATTGAACTAGTTTATATATATCTATATAGATATTCTCACTAAAGGGGAATAAAAGTAAATATCTTGTGAAAGTTTCGCATTCTTCAGCTGCGAAATAAATTATGAGACATTTGCATTTAAAGTTATTGATTAAATTTTAATCCTTCCTTGAAGAGAAATTGTTCCACTTTCCACTCATAATTTTGCATATATCTCTATTTTTCTGTAAAATTACTTTGGTGATTTTTAAAATTTTTTAAAGTTTATTAAATGATAAGTTGAAGAATAGTTTGATTGTACAACGAGCACAAACATCGTAGAAAAGTATTGTTATTATTAAAATTAACTTCAGATTTATTTTTCAATATCAAGGTTTAAAAAAAAAAAACACACACAAAACAATATATATATAAATTAATTTGAATTTTGACATCTTGAATTCAAATTATGTTTTTCGCAATCACGAGTGTGTGTTTGTGTGTGTGTGTGTGTGTGGGGGGGTATGTGTGTGTGTGTGTACGGGTTATGTGTATGTGTGTGTAGGCATGTGTGTTTGTGTCTGTGGGGGGGGGTATGTGTATGTGTGTGCAGGCATATGTGTCTGTGTGCAGGCATGAATGTGTGGGTAGTTGTGTGTATGTGTGTATATGTTTTTGTGTGTGTATGTGTGGGTGTCTGTATGTATGCGTGTGTGTATGTGTTTGTATGTGTGTAGGTGTATGTGTGTGCGTGTGTGTGTAGTTGTGCATGCATGCGCGTGTGTGTAGGACATGGATGCAACCTGGAGACGGCTTTCGCTAGAGGTGCAGCATCGTGAGGAGCCCGTCGACGGTGATGGTGCGGAGGATGGCGGTGGGAAAAATCAAAGGAACGCCAAAAACAGTCAAGTGAGAACAATAAGCAATCGTGATTGCTCAAAAAAAAAAAAAAAAAAAAAAAAAAAAAAAAAAAAAAAAAAAAAAAAACTCTGAAAATAATAGTTAAATTATAATTGTTAGGTTTATTCAAATTATGTAAACATCATAAATATCCATATTAACAAGTTATTTTCACTAAAGCAGTTTAGGAAAATCTATTTAGCTAACTCAATATCAAGAAAATATTCATTATACCGTTAGAAGGTAATGCCATAATTACAATGTAAGATACTTTTATTATCTTTTGAAACTTTTAAAATAAGTTTCGGTCAAATGTACGTTTTTGAAATATCACTTCTAATTATATTTCTGTAAGAAGTTACAATGAGATTGCTTCCGAAATTTTAGAAGTTTTTTTTTTCTGAAAGAGCATTCTTAAAAACATAGGATTTAACCATTTTTTCAAAGAACTCGACAGTTTTGTATTTTCTAACAATTATTTTAAACGATACTATTTCATTGTTTACGCTTCTGCACATGACATCACAAGTGATGAAATGCCATTCACTGATGCCATTACCGCAGTGCACAACATTTAATTCGCTTCTTCACTCACATGCACTGGCAACATTATGGTTGATAGTAAGCGTAGAGCGCAATATTTAATTCGCTTCTTCACTCACATACACTGGCAACATTATGGTTGATAGTAAGCGTAGAGCGCAATATTTAATTCGCTTCTTCACTCACATACACTGGCAACATTATGGTTGATAGTAAGCGTAGAGCGCAATATTTAATTCGCTTCTTCACTCACATACACTGGCAACATTATGGTTGATAGTAAGCGTAGAGCGCAATATTTAATTCGCTTCTACACTCACATACACTGGCAACATTATGGTTGATAGTAAGCGTAGAGCGCAATATTTAATTCGCTACTGAATTATCATAAGCTGAAAACGCGGTAGAAAGCAAGCGTAAGCATTCAGCACTCCAGTGGAGATGTGGTAAAGTACATCACTTGTGACGTCATAAAGACCATGCCTTATTTTCAAAATCGGATATTTAAAAAAATTAATTAAAAATTAAGCGTTAGGAAAATAAAAGTTTTCCTTGCTCCATGTTTTTTTTTTTGCTTATTCTATCCATTTCAATGAATAAAAGTAGTACTTTTGATTGAAGAAAACAACCCCAGTCTTCTATTTACGTAATTTTTCAAAGTTAATACAAACTCAAAGCCCCCGTAATACTAAATGCCTGTCGCATTCATAGACTAATAACAAGACTGTTATTATTTGTCTGTATTTGCATTTACCTCAAAAAGTAAACTTCCATCAATGCCTGAGTTGACTTCCAGGACGAAGTACAGCGCTGCCTAGCGGCAATCCAACGAAGGCGTTGCTATGGCCTTGGATTCAAACATTTACCTCCTGATTATTCACAATGGTGATATACCAGCAACCATCGAACGAAAGCGTTACTATGGCAATATATCCAAACAATTTAAATCACATTGCTAATTTCTAAGTTTAAATTTAGAAATTAACCAATTGGTAATTTCACCGCTATTAGTTCCTAATACCTTCGACAGATGGCAGAAGCCTCCGTACCAGCATCGACTGGTCCTCGTTCACTCGTTTTGGGTTCATTTTTGCTCTATGTTAAAAGCGAGAAAGCGATAGGCATTTAGTATTACGGGGGCGTCGTATTAAATAAGAGTTTTAAATACAAGGGAGACAATGAATAAATTTGATGAAAGAAGCAGACATAAATGACATTCAAGATTTCAATTAAAGAGACTTTACTCACAAGAACTTGCTCATTGCTTGATTTTAATCACAGTCTGAATATTATTGATTTCGGGATGTAATTTGCATCCGGATACTGTATAAATAGATACTTCTGTAAAAGGAAAGAAAGAATGTTAGCATTTTAAATCGTGTGATGTTATTAAAACAAACAGCTAAAAACGAAACAAACTGTAATTATTTCTTATATACTGTTATATACAGTCTAAAATATGAAGAATTTTTTCCAGTCTGTCCAGTAGCAGCTTTAGACTCTTGCTCCTAGATCTACCGAGAAAGCCAGAAATGACTTTTCACCTTTTATTTTAGCATGCAACGCTGTGTTTCATTCCTCCCAAATCTCCCCATATTTTAGCTGAGACTTCTTTTAAGAGTAGGGGAGACCAGTGGCGCACACAAGGGAGGGGTCCAGGGGGCCCGGACCCCTCCCACACCCATAGGTCTTGCTTTTCCCTAAAATTGATAACGATTCTATGTATTTTGTACGCATAACAATTTCAAGCAATGGAAACAATACTTTCAGTTGTAAGAAGTGAAAAACAAAATCCTAATGTTAAAAGATTTTTTAAAAATAATGTGCACTTTTCCTGTAACGAATTGCCTAAAACAAGCAGAATGGTGATTATAAATGAATACACTGTGATAACCATCATGTTTTTAGTTTTGTAATTACAGGTTAAAATGAGATTCTATGAACTTCTATGTTCTTCTAACAACGATGAATTTGATTTGCTGAATGATTTTTTAATTACGAGAAAACTAAATGCATGAATTATTTTGCTTTCTGGTTAATTCTTTAAGTACAATTCATTAAATAATGCTAATTACTTATTCAATAGTTTATTTTTTACCGTTTTTCGTTCTCGATAATCGATAAAATCAAGTCAATATGTTTGACGGCATATTGGGGTATGAGATGAGAATGAGATTTTTGATCTTGGACCCTCCCCTTTCAAAAGTCCTGTGTGCGACGCTGGGGGAGACTGTTGTACGTTGACCATGGTGTACCTTACGCCATGCACTCTAATCAGCTAGCGCTTTTACCAAGTGAGGGATCACGGTACTATGTCAGCCATGAGAGTCTCTACACCTGCCAGAGTGAGTTGTAGGTTGAAACTCCAGTTTTTATGTGGACAGTGATTGTTTTGTGATTTGTGCAAACAAAAGTAAATAACTCCAGTGTTACTTAAATGAAACTAGACTTTTAAAGACTAGTGTTACCCAACTGATTAACCATTATATCTCTTGCAGGGTTCGTACTCAATTTCAGAAATGAAATGAAGGAGTTTTGGAGGAGTTCTGAAGGAGTAAAATGAGATTTTGAAGGAGTACTAATGGGCTATCCTTAAACGATGTTGCACTTTTTTTTCAACATTTTCGAGTCCCTTCCCTTTGTCACAAAGTGTCACACTTCACCTTACTTCTCCTCTTGTCACATGTCATATTATTATAATAGCTGTGTCATGTCACTTTTTGTCACCATCTCTCTTCCCCTTGTCACAATTTCATGAATCCGTCTCCCTCTTTAAGGCATAGGCCCGACGAGAGGCCATGTCAGCCTAGTTGGAAACTAGGGGCTGGTGACAGTGACGCAAAAAACAGGAAGAAAAGAAGAAAGAAAAAAAGAGAATAAAGAAAAAAGGGGGGGGGGGGACTTCGAATAAGAGAAAACGTAAAGATTAAGTGAAATTTACTCTTTTGACATTTACTTTTATGGCACTTAAAATAGTGTTGTTTTCCAGTGAGCAGTTTCGATTTTTTTCTTTTTTTCCACAGTTATTTTTCTTATCTATGCCCCCTTCTTTTTTTCTTCTTTTACCCCTTTTTTCTTCCTTTCCCTCTTTTATTTTCTTTTTTTTTCGGGGGGACGGAAGGGACCCGGTGACATAAGTGACAAGGGGCCCTCTGCAGCCCTGTTAAGGCATGACATCACTTGTGGATGACTCTTTTTACAATATCATAACTGTGATTTACTAAACTTTTTTTTTTATTACAATCACTAAATAGAGTACATCTTGAAAATACTTATGTATTTTTAAATAATAATTAGACAAACTGACTTTCGCTGCTGAGAGTTTGGTGGAGGGAAAAGCAACAATCATAAAACTTGAAAGAGTAGCCAAGCACCATTTAAGCATGGTCTACGACACTTATGAAATGTCTTAGTCATCTAATAATATTTTCAATTTCAACTTCTATGATCAATTTGCAATTCACATCTTTTGAAAAATATTCAAAATTACTATATCAAAATCTTCCTTATACCTTTGCTCTTGTGACGATGTTAAGTTGTCGATCTAAGATACTGTCATAAAAGAAAATTTTGGAATCTTAAACTAAAAAAGAAGGAGTTTTGAAGGAGTTAAAACCAAAATGAAGGAGTTTGAATGGCCCTTCAAAAATTTTTTTTGGATGAAGGAGTATTGGAGGAGTTTTGAAGGAGCGTACGAACTGTCTTGCCTATCTCTAGGTAAGTGTATTCAACATTTAGTCTTTACTTTTTACGTAGCTGATAGGTTAGGGTAGTTTTGTGTAAACATGCACCCTCGTGTACCTTGAAACCAAGCTCCATCTTGTACCTTGAACCACTGGATCAAGGTACAATAGGTTGTAGTGATTGTTTTTTTTTTAGGTAGGATTTCATCATGCCTCGAAGTAAAACTGGAATCAAGAGGGATCCAGTAGATGTTGAGGCATTGCAAAAAAATGCTATTGAAGCAGTAAGAAGTAATGATCCTGACAAAAAAAAAAAAAAAATAATTTGAATTTTGACATCTTGAATTCAAATTATGTCTTTCGCAATCACGAGTGTGTGTATGTAGGCATGTGTGTTTGTGTGTGGGGGTATGTGTCTTTGTGTGTAGGGGTATGTGTATGTATGTGTAGGCATATGTGTTTGTGTCTGTGTGCTGACATAAGTGTGTGGGTAGTTGTGTGTATGAATGTGTGTGCGTGGGGGCGGGGTATGTGTATGTGTGTTTAGGCATATTTGTTTGTGTCTGTGTGCAGGCATGAATGTGTGGGTAGTTGTGGGTATGTGTGTGTGTATGTGTTTGCGTGTGTGTAGGTGTATGTGTGTGTAAGTGTATGTGTGTGTATGTGTTTGTGTGTGTGTGCGTGTGTGCGTGTAGTTGTGTATGTATGCGTGTGTGTGTAAGACATGGATGCAACCTGGAGACGGCTTTCGCTATAGGAGCAGCATCGTGAGGAGCCGGTCGACGGTGATGGTGCTGAGGGTGGCGGTGGGAAAATAAAATGATAGGACGCCAAAAACAGTCAAATGGAAGCAATAAGCAATCGTGATTGCTGAAAAAAAAGACTGTTAGAGAGGCCAAAAAAGTGTTCAAAGTGAGCAGGTCAACCATTACTAGGCATTTAAGAAAATTGAATGAAAGTGGGTCCAATAAACTTGAATACATCGTAAGTTATGCAGTTAAGCAAGTACAAGAGGTCTGTTTCAAGGTACACGAGCATCATGTACCATGGGCCAAAATACATAAAATTTGTGAAAAATATACAAAAATAAAAAAATATTTTTTTATAATCCGAAATTTTTTTTTACTTATGAAAAAAGGCTTGAAGTTAAGTTTTAATAACTAAAAACCATAAAAATCACATTCTTTTTTTGAAAACCAAAAGGTTTTAGAAGTGGTCCAAGGTACACTAGTCTCCCCTAAATCATATTCTTGATTATGTTTTCGCCGTAGAGGAAATTTTTAAAGAAATAGTGCCTTTATACCCCGACGGAAATACCTTCCGTGACAAATTTTATACTTGAACCGGAATTGAATTGGGCAAAAAAATTTGAGATTCGTATAGCATTCGCAGATCCCGATACTAATGATCCGTATCCACGGATTCACATTTTTAATGATCCGGCGCATCACTGGTACTCATGAAATTTTTTTTTGCGTTTGAAATGTTTTTTCATGCTTGTGATTTCCCGAAATGCAATGTAGCGCCTTGGGGACCATATAAAAAGTTAGATTTCGTATTTCTTCATCTTTTCATCGCCTCAAACCTTTAATGTCTTAACTCTGCATCCTATTCCGACCATTTTACAATTTTTGCAATTGTAAATATGCATGCGAACTAACGATTTTGAAAATAGAGATCTTGCAACTTGAAAGGGGGCACGCGTCGTTGATGAAATGCGTCGTGATATAATGTTTAAGAAATAGTTTTGCTTTACTTTATAACTTACATAAACATTGTTTGATATGACATGCAGTATGCTATTATAGAAAGGTAATTTTTAGGGACTTGATATTTAACTGAATTAACTTCAAATCTTAAAAACTCTGCCTTCTTGAAGTGAAAAATGAGGCGGTGCCCAGCTCAGTTGTGGCGGGTTTTATTCAAAGGCATGAAATTACGATGTTGCAAATTGTTCAAATAAAAAATGTAACGAAGCTGTGAAAACAATAACTGTTCATTAAAGGTTCGTATTGACTTTGATTCGTATTTTGCAATTTCTGCGCACAAAATCACGGTTATGATTTTTCCGTTAACGTTCTGTACGAACAAATCAAGTTATGCACTGAAAAAAAAAATCACAGGATGAAGTTTTAAAACCAAAATGGCAGTTCGGAGAAAAATAGTATTCTTACGTTCTGGCAGGTCATAAATTTTGGGCGGTAATTCCTTGAAGTAAGCGTGTCGAATAGCCTCGCTCGCTGATATCCTTAACCGGGGTTGTAACTGAAACAAACAGGAAATACAGTCAATTAAAGAAAAAACTGCGACTAAAACCTATATAAAGAACGACTTTGAAAGAAATTTAAATGTTAAGACTTTACATTACACTAAAGTTCTTTACAGTAACTTTACAGTAAAGTTCTTAATGCTGGTAACAAGAGTTATCCTATTTCAAAACAGTTTTTAAATTTAAAGAATAGGTTAGAAATGAATTTAAGGGAAAAGTACTTCTTTTGATACATTTAAAAATTCTTATACTCGCATTTACTTAATACCACTTACTAGCAGTACCCGCACGGCGATGCCCGTGCTAATAACTCAAAGGAAGTCCGTCAAACAAAAAAACTCCGCCCCCGCCCCCTTTCTGATGTGATATGATCATTTTTTTTCAACTAAAATACGTACACACTTTTTCAAAAGACCTATTACAGTTTCTTTGGAATTTAAAACTATTCGCCAAAACACAAAAATATTAACAGTAGCTTTAAAACACAAAAAAATCCTTCAACTACATAGTTTATCGCTTATAGCGCCAAGCAACCACGCTACCGTAACCCCGTCCTTTAGCGAGTGAAACGTTTTTTTTTGTCTCTGTAATTTAAAGTGTTTCGCCAAGTAAATAATCTTTACTAATATTATAAAGAGAGAGGGCGGATTTTTGTGTGTTTACATGTTCGAGGTAATCTCCGGAACCCCTGCACCTTTTGAAAAATTCTTTCACTATATGAAAGGTGCTTTCTTACTGAGTAACATAGGCTATAGTTCGAAAAAATCCGATAAATAGTTCTTTTTTTTAATTCCAATTTAGACCCAAATTTCACGTAAATTGCCTATTATTGGCTATTAAAGGGGTGAAAAATTGCTTGCACATATTAATATTTTATATCGTTGAAAAGGGTAGAATTTTTTGCGTTCTAAGCAAGTTGTTTCAATGCTCTAACTTCATTACGACGGGAGTAATTTGCGTTTTTAGCTCGAACTTTTTTAGGCTTAGATGAAATTTTTGCAATACTTTCTTCATTAAATTTATCAATAAAAATTGAAGGAATTGTCCCACAGTTTTCTTTTTGACACCGTTGGAAAATGCGACATTTTTTACTCCAGAAAAATCTCGACCTATGGTCGAAAAAATAACCTATCTCCAAAGGAAAAAAAGTTACAAGCCGTTAAAAATAAACTTCGAATAAATCTAATCTCCATTAAAATTGCTAATGTTTTGTTTTGCATTACCATGGTTACGTCTTTTAGCTTCGCTTCATTTTAATTTCTTAAAGGTCCACAAACTTGGTGCCACGGAATTATTAAGCAGTGCGGAAATGTTTTCGCCAATTCTGCACATTTTACGATCTACGTTATGATAATTCCCCTGGACAATGTAAAAATTGTGGGAAGAGTTTGAAAACTCGGAGACTTAGCAATTTTCCCTATTATCGCCAAATTTGTGGACGCCAAAGACCAAGAGCTAATGTATTTCGGCCATGGCCTTGCTGATAATGACAGAAGCAAACGATTATAGCCCATAATTGACGATAGCGCCAAACCCCCAGTTATCGAAATATTTTCGAAATTACTAATGAAAAGAAACCAGTCCATCGAAAAAGCAGGAGGGGATGGAAGTTGTATTTGTACGCGCTTTTACATTTAATTGTAAAGAAGAACATTACTATGATTTAGCTTTCAAAACTTAATGATATCCAAACAAAATATCAATGTGAAAAGTAGCCAAGTTCGATCGAAATGAGGTTCTGGATAGACGGTGTCGCCGACAAGATTCAGATCTCAACGGATAACAAGTTCCATAGCAGTTCCTCACGGAAATTGGATTGCCCCATGTTCTTCAATTCATTTTGAAAACTATTTTTTACTTTCTTTGATCCCGGATTTAATCTTAGCAAGTTACTGTATAATTGGAGTGGGCACATGTTTTGGAAATTGTTTTTTGACGACTAAAACTTGCCGCAATTGCAAACTTGCTCGCCGATTTTCAGCGTAAAGAAAGGAAATACACCACTCAGAGCATCCGAGGTTTTCGGACCCACGTTTACCGGCATTGGAAGCAAAGTTTCTACCACAAAGCCACGAAGGCCCCCAACGCATTATGAATGAGACATAATGAGTGATATAGTTTACAAAATCATTCCAATAAATTAATGAAAAAAAAATTCTTTCGAGAGAATTTTGACGGACAGGGGTAATCTTTATATCAGGATTTTTCTTAAAATTACTTTATGGACTATGTTTGGAGCTCAGACAAAATTATATGTGCACATTTTAACTAATGAAACAGGATCGTTCTTTTTATTTCTGAGTGGAAAGAGAAATTTACACTTGCTGTAAGAGTTTTTTTTATTTATTTAGTTTTATAGCACGAGCAGAGCCGTCCGGGTACTCCTAGTGCTATGATAAAAACGTTATGAAGAACAATCACAATTGAATAGTAAGACAAATCAAAATTATTTACTTAGATAAGTAACTATCTTCACTATAAGAACAAAAACAAACGTTGAAGAAATAAGAAAAACAAAACCCAATAGAAAAATCCTATAAAATCAAATTATGTACCTGAACATCGAAAAAAAAAAAAAAAAAGAAACGCATTCAAAAATCTGTTCGCTGATCACAACAGCGTAGCATGGGCATGGTTCCTCGCAGCTATTGACACTATCGGCCAACGCCCTCTCGAAGAGTTAACTTACCCCGCCATCTATTAGGAATTCTTAGAACTAAACTTACCCCGCCATCTATTATGAATTAATAGAACTAAACGATTAATTAAATATTTAATTTGCAATGACAAATATTTCAGTCTATCTGATTTAAGAAAAAATAGCCTGTAGCCTTTTTCAATAAATACTATTCAACACAAAAAGATTTTTTCATTTTGAACCAGTAGTTCCTGAGATTAGCGCGTTCAAATAAACTCTTCAACTTTATATGTATTAGTAGTTAATTATTAAGAACAATAAGACAATGATACGTATATATATATATATATATATATATATATATATATATATATATATATATATATATATATATATATATATATATATATATATATATATATATATATATATATCTTTACAAATCAGTTTTAGCATCGTTTAGGATTTTCTCTGAAAAGTTCCCTCGAGATTTGCCTCACGGCTGACTCGAACCTACGCCTATTCGATCGTGAATCCTACATCTTCAGGTTGAGCCACCGTGGCTACGCATAATCAGCGTTTCAAGCATTTTATATTATGAAATAAATTTTCCCGTTTTCGTAGCATTTTTTATTGCTGTTCCACTCCTATTAGTCATAACGTGATGTTATATGACTATATCCTTTTATATATATATATATATATATATATATATATATATATATATATATATATATATATATATATATATATATCCTTCCTCAATGAATGGACTATTCTATTCAACACAAAGAATTTTTCAATTCGAACCAGTAGTTTCTGAGATTAGCGCGTTCAAACAAGCAAACTCTACTGCTTTATATTATTAGTATAGATTGACTTAAATAGTGCCATATCAGAAAATTAGAAAAAAAGTTGAAGCAAGTTAAGTTTCTACGTTATGGCAATTTTAGCCGATTCAGTCTGAAATTCTTGAACAGACGAAAAACATTTATGATTTGTTTCACTGGATGGTTTTTGTAGCATTCAGAGGGTTTTGTAGTCATTTTCAGAGTTTTTACTATAGTTTGGGAAAACGTAACCTGGCAGCATTGTGAAAGCTGCGCGGATTCTACTCACACTAATAAGACACTGCCAGGTTATGGTTGTCACAATTATAGGCTCTTATTTTGCCTAGTTCAATATAGAACACCTTTTAAATAATTTAAAACGCATCATATCAAAATAAAGTTACTATAAGTCGCCCAGCGCCCTCACCAAATACGGTAGGTAAATATGCCGAACCTGTAGCTAGGTTTATCGTCGTAAGAAATATCATTTTAAGTTATGTTTTCAATATTGTAAAAATATTAATTATCAGAGTTTTTGTTTAATTCATAGAAACAGTGTCATTATTAAATCACAGAGTAGTAAAATTTCTGAAAAAGATGCCGTATTTCAAACCTCGAAGATGGGCATCTTACCTGTAGAAAACTTTGAGCTAATTTTTCTCCTAGAGTTATTTCTGTTAGCCTTGGAAAAGCTGCGGACAAAACCTGTGGCTTGTGATGACCGAATTTTTCTGAAAAAAGAAAGAATATTTTCAAAATTCTATCGAGAAGAGAGAGAGGGAGAACCCCCCCCCCCCACACACAGCTCAAGTATTAGGCTTAAGGGGGGGGAGAGAAAAAAAACGGATATTTAAAAATATTTTAAAAAGAAATTCACTTTATGCAGCAAAAATTGAAAATGCAATGAACGGCGTCAAACTTGATAGCATTATTAGGTTTGAACCAGAAAATGGAGTTTCTAAACGTTGAAAAACTTCAAAATTTTAATCGCTGCATCACAAGATATCATTTATGGTTCTACATTGCAATACAGGACGAGACGACAACTTCAAAGTCAGTATTCAAGAACAGCTTCCGAACGGTCACTTCTGAATTATTGGATAATTGCTTAATTCATTTGTACGTGTTGTGGATTTGATCGCAAGGTCACGTCCGCATCACGTACAAACCATTTATTTTTTAAATACAAGAAAGCTTAAAAAAAAAGTTTATACTTCAGATAATACTTCAGGTGTTCATAATAATTCCTCATTTTCTATTATACCAAAATTAAAAAGGAAAAGTCTGGAATAAAATGCAAATAAATGCATAAAAATGTCTAATTTTGAAAATGAAAAGCAAAAAACTATAAAATGCAAATGGGTTAATCAAAATCTTAGTGCTTTATAACTCGGAACAGAGATCAAAAGTTGAGTATAAGTTGATGCTTAAATATTTATTTTGAAAAAGAAGAAAAAAAGACGTAGTGCCCTTTTCTTCCCAGGTACAGTTTTCAACTGCTTAAAGGTAAAAGGAATAGATGTATCTTCTCTTTAGCTCATCGGGGACCCCCAAGTTGCAAAGTAAAATAAAGATGTTTGCGAAGTTCTTTCCAAAAAAAAAAAAAAAAAGCAGCGTTGGACACATTATTTCCGATTATGGTCTTTAAAGGGCTAACAAATCTCCATCTACTATATAATTTTATGCACTAACGGATAAAAAATGAACTTATAAGGTGTTATCGTTACGTAATATCAGAGAAACGTTGTGCAGATTTTAGAGTCTTTTAATTACACAATTTCTGAAAAATTTCACCAAAAGGCTCAAAAATTTGAACAAGTTGTTTTAGTATTGCAATCAATCAAATCCACTCAAACCACCAAATGGATAAAAGTATGCTTACGAGGTTTGTAGTTAGGAAATTCTGTGACACCGTCCCACGTCTCTTCTGTAGGCGTTCCCAGTACCTAAATACATAAATTAGCAAGTTAATTAATCAATCATTAAAAAATCAAGCAATCAAAGGGGAACACGAGGGCAGAGGGTTCTTCAGTGCGATTCTGGTAACTTGATGCCTAACCTTATAGTGCGTTCAGCAAATGAGATAGTGGAAGCTAACAAAGCAATGTTACGCATTGGCGATACCGTTGTCTGCTTGGTCCTGGGATGTTGAAAACATCGCTCATCAAATAAATGAAACGTTCACGAACAGAATCGCCAATCCAACGAATAATTCATGAAAGTGGCAAATGTTAGCGCCAAACAGTAACCCTCCTTGTTTATTTTCGCTATCACTTATCCCTGAATGCATTATAAACGAGTTCATTTATAATTTGAACTTGAAAGAGGAATTTTGTTTCAGATTGGCACAGTATTGTTATTGCAAAGGGGAGGGGGGGGGGCAAACCGGCTTTTCTCACCCCTATTTAAAAAACGTAATCGTTTAAGCTTCAGCGGATCGAAAATCAACTTATCAGAACCAAAACATAAGTACACACCGTCCTGATCTGTACACGAAGAACAAAGGTTTTGCGTCTTATGAATAATCTAGTCTAAATCAAAACATTATCTACAATGAAACCCCGATATTACGTCCCTCAAATCTACGTTTTTCCTGCAGTTTACGTTTTTTTCATCAGTTTCCAGTTTTTCCGAATACTAATAATTTTAATTCAACCCGGATTTCGAATTTGTAATTTATGAACTTCCCGCATTCTACGCTTTCCCTGGAAAGTAAAAAAAGAAAAACATTTTCTAAACTAAGCAATATGTTTCATTTTAGATTTTTCCCTTTTGAAAGAGCCAACCTTACTACCTTTTTTTTTCTATTTGATTTTGTTTTCTATGTATTTCCCGTATTTCACGTTTTCTCGTATTTTACTTTTTTTTAAATCCAGTGCTTTGAGAAACGTAAAACCGGGGTTTCACTGTATTTTAAAAACGAAAACGCTATCTCGTGTTAGATTAAGTATAATTTAGTTCTTGTGTTAGATTAAGAGCAGCTTGTGCATTCGAAATTTGAGCTTACCTCAATGGATATTACCAATGAATTTATTCAAGAATTTTCTTCTTTATATTACACATTTTCCATGGATGGTGCAAAATGTTGTCAAGCCATTAGTTTGAGATTCAAGCAAACCAATTCTGCTCCTTCACACGTACGTAATTCAAACGGAGCTTGTACGAAGTGTTTATATAATACTGTTACAAATTCTGTAAATAGTAATTATTGTAGTAACGTAACCTGTAAATAGTTTCCCGTAATGAATATACAACCCCTTTACATTCGGCTGAAGTATACGACCCCCCTATTTCCTTTTTTTTCATTGATAAAATTTGATAACGGTCTACGCATTTCGAGAAGCAGTAAGAATGTTGTGGAAACTTTTCTATGTTTATAAAAGCGTCCTGCGTGATAAAAAGTTTTCAGTTTCGATTGAGAATTCGTACTGAGAGTGTATTAGCTCTGTTTATTGCGAGGCATTTCGCTGTGTTGTTTTCGTATTTGGAAGTAAATACGTGTGTAACCGTTGAGTTTACGGTGTTGAGTGACATTTGCTTAATTACTGATGATTAATTTAGCAGTTGTTAACGATTTCTTCTGTACATAGTGTAAATGAAGCTCCTGTGTTTTTATCAAGAACTGTGTCGTCCTTTCAAGAAAGTTGGAAGTCTCGCCGGATCCGTTACAATACTAATAAGTTTTAATTTGTGAGAATTTCTATTGAGAAATATGTATCGAAATTAGATAAATCGTAAATATTTTTAAAGTTCATTTCTTAGTGAAACATGCTCCGGAAAAACACGCGTCAGCTAAATTGACCGATTTGGCTAGCGCGCATGTCCGGAGCGCGGCGTGACGCTGAAGGTCGGCAATTTCACAAATCAGGCCTTAAATAATTTCATTTTAAGTTTCATTCGCACGCTGTTCACTCCTCAGTGTACAGTAAGAAATACTGTGAGTCTTATGTCGCAAATTTCTTTTCGTGAAAAATAAATGGTCTCATTAAAATAAGTCATCGATAAGTTCGCAACATGCTTATGCGTAACTGGAGATTAACTGGTAATTGGTATTATTTGGGAAACTAACGAATTCCGATTAAAAATCATTTAAAAATACTTTTAAAATTAACAGAAAAGTCTGATGAAAGGCAACGGGTCAAATCTTCCGAAAGATCTCACATCAAAAATTTAGTCATTATGTTTTACACTGGATTTACAACGCTGCCATTAGGGTGCTCTAAAAAAGGTATCGTATACAAATGTGGTGACAGAAAAATCAGAATGGTTTGTTTGGCAACCTTCGCAGTTTAATTCTTCACACTTTCCTGCGAACGTTAATCCTCAATCCGCAGAAATTCTAACTACAGTGGAACCTCGATAACTCGACACCCTCCTGAGGCTCCACAAGTTTAATTCTTAAAGAATTTCTATATTACTTAGTTACTAATGCTTGACATTCACATTATGGAAATTAATTCTAGTAAATTAATTTTCACCTCTTTTCGTTTTCTTTTTTGAAAAGAACATAATAAAATTACTAATGTTATTTGAATACTTTGTGAGAAATAAATCCACAATTTTTTAAAAGAGAGAAAAGCTTCTTGTCAGTCAAGTCTCTTAAAGATAAAAAGTCTTGCTCCCACTTGTTTGAAAAACATGTCATGTTGCCTTTTTTTTTTCTCTAGAGGACATTCCTGGATACATTTATCCCACCCCTTTATTGCCTTTTAGAATTGCACTAACAGTACAGAGTGTGGTTGCCTACTCCCCTGGATAAAAGATGGAATTCTCTAAAAGAGCTTTCCGGAAAAGTATCGACTGATCAAGAAACCGCAGCGTAAAATTCTGAGGAGGAGTTAGTATGGAAAGAATGTTGCTATAGCAATAATTGGACTAGAATAGCAAATGGATGTTGACTTAAAGGGATTCCTGCAAATTTTTGTCAAGTTAGAGAGGTTTTCATCCATTAAAGTTACCATTGGGACAACCATAAGAAAAATTAATGACGAGTTATCGGGGTAGTCGAGTTATCCGTGTGTCGAATTATCGAAATTTTACTGTACTTTTGAAATGGTATGCATCTTGTCTCTAGACTTAATGAGGAAAAAACTATCGGTATTTAACTTAAAATTGAGATTTTTGAGCCAATTCTAGGACTGCGTGTTGGATATAGACTTATTACTTACTCTCCATATTTTATCCAGCTGGTCCATCGTGTCTTTCATGCCCTGGAAAGCTGCTTTTCCGATTACCATCTCGATAAAGATACAACCAACACCCCTACGATTGAAAAAAGAAAAGCAATGTATCAGTCCATTTGTCCAGTACTGCCATTCAATTAAAACTTTTTATGCAACTACTGTCTGACCACGGATTGTATGGAAAGGCAGACGTCCGGTTTACAGGAGGAAATGGACGCATCTATTAGTTTTCAGGGATGACAGCTTTTGCAGATGTATGTTGTCTCTAAATTAAGCAGAGCCTCAGTCAAATAAACAGAAAACGCCCATCGAATTTTTACTTTTCCCCCTCATTCAGATTGACTCGTCTTAACTGGAAAGTTTGCCAATTCTATACAATCCGTGGTTGGACTGTATGTCTAACGCCCCCTTTATATTAAATGCCTGTCGCTTTCTCGCTTTTAACATAGAGTAAAAGCGATCTCAAATCGATGGAACGAGTAAATTTTGGTACAATTGCTACTGCCATCTGTTGACGGTATTAGAAATTAATTGCGGGGAACACAATTTCTGAATTTAAATTTGAAATGAACCAATTATCGATTTGAGTTGTTTGGAAGTATCGCCATAGCAACGTCTTTTGTCGGATTGCCGCCAGATAGCGCTGTCAGTTGTACCGGAAGTCAGCGCAGGCGTTGAGACTTTGGCGGAAGTACACTTTTTGAGGCAATTGTGATAGGCATTTAATTTTAAGAGGACGTTGCTATGTCTCGCTCTTTGGCCAATTGTTATTGAGGTGTAATGTAAGAATTTCATTTAATTAAAAATACTTAGAAAATAATGCGTTAAACAATCAACAACGTCTTGGTAGAATTATTATTATTATTATTATTTTTTTGGTGGCTGAATTTCATGGGTGGTTAAAACAGTTTGAATCAGTAAAATTTTTTTTTTTTGATGCGTGTGTGTGAGAAAGGGTGGATGTTTTTGCAGAGAAAATCTAGTGAAAATTCTTTCACGATGCTCTTGATGCAGTGAAACTCCGATGAATTTTTGCAGCAGTCATTCAAGCATGAGTGTAATACTATGTTCTACTAATTGCCAACAAGCATTCTATGAATACGGAATAGTGATGTCAAACTATCGATTACAATATCGAACTTATCGCTATTTATTATTGTTATCAATTGTATAATACTTACGACATTTAACGACTTTTCGAACCTTAAACATCATTGTAGATCTTTCCAGAAATTTCTTGTACTTTTTTATGCAAGATTATAAATAGGTTGTGCTTTACATGGAGAGTTGTTGTCAGTTGACTGTGAATCAGTGAAGAGCTCTGCTCTCTAGCTCTGTTGAAAAGCTGTTAGTGCTGTGATTTTTGCCGTTGTATTTTGATCGTATTGAGAAGTAAATGGGGCATTCCACGGTATTTTGTACATTATGTAGAGTCCGTAACGTGACCTTCTTTTGCCATAACTTTTTAATTTACCGTTTGATTTGCAAATTATTTTAATTTGAGCTGGTGTGTTGGTAGGAAAAGATCAAAATAAAATAATATGCTAATCAAACAGTAAATTAAAAAATTATGGTAAAAAAGGTCATGTTACGGACTCTACATAAATGTCAAAAATACCTTGGAATGCCCCAAATACGTGATTAACTTTGTGTGTACGCTGTTGAATGGTATTTGAAAGTTGGTAAAGGAACTGTACTTGTAAATGTTTGTAAATACATTTGCTGCTTTTATAAGATGAAGTCACCATTTCTCAAGATTACCTGAAGTTGATCTGAACTCGTAGCAGTATTATACAGCTGAATTTAAAGTTTTTCCTTTCTAATATTATCGTCCAGTGACCCTATTTAGGGGGTGGGGTTCAGCTGGGGATTTCTCCCGAAAAGCAGAAACCATAAGAAATACCTTTTTGTCCTAAAAAAACCATATGTCGCCCCGAAATTTAACCGCAGCCCCAAAACAAATTTAATCCTTCCTTTGCCACTGGGTGGCAAGATTTAGGTATTATAACGAGGAAAGAGAACTTTACCACATGTCGAGTGACGTGGAGTAATTGGTGGATCCCAGCAGCACGTCAGGAGGTCTGTACCATAACGTCACCACTTCGTGTGAGAACGTATGACTGGGGACGGATTTGGCCCTCGCCAGACCTGCAAAGGGAACATTATGTAAGTTACAGCGTAAAAACCGTTTCATTTCCGAAACATTCTAGTTCTGATTCAAACAAGAACTTTAGAGCAGGAATTGGTTAAGGCCCCTATATACATACGACCCGGCGCATCAGCTTAAGATCAGCCTTTTTGGATCGGAGCGCGTGTTTGAGTGGTTGTCTTTTCTGGCGGGTTATCACGTTTATTGATTGTTCACTGTGAGCAATTATTATAGCAGCACGTGAATTGTTTATTGAATAAAATGTTATTTTCGGCAAATTTGGCGAAATCCGAAACTTTGCTGTGGTAACCCTAGCAGTGCAACAATGAAAAATCCGATCCAAAATGGCTAAACTTAAGCTGATGCTTCGGCCTATCTATATAGCGGCTCTAGAATTGGTTAATGGAGGGAGCTTAGTAAAAGCTGACGCAAAGACCCCAAGTCACGTGACTCAAACAACGACGAATGGTCGGCACGTTTTGCGTGAAACAAGCAAAAGAAACCTGATTTCTTCCCATGCTTTGTTTCAAAATCTATCATGTGACTTGGGGTATTGGCTTCACGATTAACTGTCTTCACTCCCTCCAGTTTATCTCTTCTCAATGACAAGAACCCCAGTCTCAGAATTCAGTGATTAAAATAGAACCAATTCATAAAACAGTTTTGTCTTGTGAAGAAAATCGGGCTATTTTGGACCAGACATCCGATTAAGGTAGCACAGGGTGTTTCCCAAGCTTAAAAAGGATTATGTTTGTTTTGTCATGAAGCCACCCTGTCCGACTGCCGCTTTTTAATGGAATTAGAATAGAAATTGTAGCTTTTTTTGGCGAGAAATGTTTCGAGTGTAACTAAATTTGATATAATCGAGCCAATAACCACGTTTGAGTTCCAATGAATTATGGAACCTTTTCGCAGGTGTCACTATTTATTGAAATCTGTTACAGTAGATAAATCGTGAACAGAAAATAAATGAAGAGTTTGAGGAAAATATCAAGCTTGTTCAAAATTTGCTCTTATTAATAACTGCTTCGAGATTAAAGCACTCTTATGCACTGTCTTGTCATCCATTAAAATTTGACACATTTAAAGATATACTGACGATCAAATAATGTAATTTTGAAGCTGAATCTCAAAACTATGGTTTGAGTTCTTTCTATAAAATACGAGATCGAGGAAGAAATCAAGTTTCATTCCCTCATTTGGATTCAATGAATCATATAATGAGCAAAGGAGTAGACAGTTTTAAGAGGGCCATTGATCTTCACTGGGGATTGTAAATTGACTAGGACCAGTCTAGCTGGGCCCAGAGCCTGTTGCTGGTCGTCACTTTTGTATTTGTATTTGTATCGGATAAAATTCCGGTCGAATTATCATCCCTTTTAAATCGTTAAAGTTCGTCGCTTCTCAAGTCGTCGATCATCAAGACCTTATTTTGAGTTCCCCATCTAAAAAAATATCAGACCAAGAAAAGAAAACGATTTTAGGCCATTTTGATGCGAATTTAATCAATTTTGCAGCATTAAAAAGTCCGTTCAAGCTAGTATTACTTCAAAATTGTCGCAATAATATTTCCTCTTACTAATAAATTAAATATTTTATAAGGACATTAAAAGAAGAGAAATAATAACCTGTTTTGCAATTGGAAACAATGTAACACGGCATGTCTTTGCTTTAATAACTATGATAAAAAGGATAAATTCAATGAATTTTTCTGCTTCGATAATTTTTTTAGTTCTTTTTCTCTTGAAAAATCATACTTAGACATAGTGTAACAGTAGCTAACTCCGAATTCCTAAGAAATATCCTCAACAATGACTAGATTCAGATATTGGCAAAACGTATATTAAAGTAGCCATAGGTCAAGCAATCGCGTATATACTCTTATAAATATCGAGTCCTTAATAACAGTAATTCGTCATTAAAATGATGAATTATGCTAGTTTGGGTACAGGAAGGAAAAACGGGATCCGCACTGAAAAGAAAAATATTTCCGTGCCCATCAAAGCATTATGTAGGCTGATAATAAATTGCCTACAGAGCCACCCTCTCCTCCGAATACTCAATAATAAATTCCCTCATACGCAAGATCGTTTCTTTGTTTCGTATGAAAAGGATACCTTGGATATTCCGTAGTGCAATACATCAATCCACGTAGAAGATTGAATTCCTTTTTCATCATTTTACGTACATTTCATCCTAATGACCATGAGGATGAAAAACGTATCTTTACCACAAAGCACTACGGACAACCATGAATTTTTCAGTGATGGATTTGAGATATTATTGAATGATGCATATTTTGTCTTTCTTTTTGTTGTACTGTTGTTATTTGATTGCATTTAGGTGAAGTAATGTCATCTTAGTCAGAACAAGCTGATGATTGTAAAGAGTGTTGTGTTTCAGCAAGTTTACTTAGTATCTGAATAGATAAGTGGATGAGATTGTAAAACTGTAAAGTCTAAAGTTTTCAAAAAGCGATGGCCCATTTTTGCTACAAAGCAACTATGGATATCTGGGAATATTGCAGGCATGGCTTCGGATTGATATCATTGAACGAAGCATATAGTGTCTTTTCTTTTTGTTTTAATGTTATTTGATTGCATTTAGGGTCATTGGTGAAGTAATGCCTTCAAAGTCAGAACAAGTTGATGATTGTAAAGAGTTTCGTGTTTCAGCAAATTTGCTAAGTATCTGAGTAGATAAGTAGATGACATTGTAAAATTATAAAGTTTTCAGAAAGCGATAGCACATATTTGCTACAAAAGCAAGCTGTGGATATCTGAATTTTGAAGGCATGGGTATGGATTGATATCATTGAATGATGTATAATTTATTGACAATAAATTCAAATAATAATAACTGATGAATTATTGTCATTTGATTGCATTTGTTGAAGTAATCCAATCAGAGTCCCAGCAACGTGAGGACTGCAAATAATTTGCTAAATATCTGAGACGAAAAGTAAATGCAACAGTAACAGAACAGAATTTCAAGAAGATTTTGATGAAATACATCTTTTCTCTTATGAGAGTTCTTAACACTTTGAGCTCTTTTTAATTTATTTGACATTATTTATCAATCATTTGCATACATTTTTCTTGCAAATATTCAGCAAGTAGGAAAGCGATCAAGGTAATTTATAATTACGCATGCGTTTATTTATTGATTGCACTTACCTCCAATTTCACTTTGCTTTTTAAGGCATTTTTAAATTTAGGTTAAAGTGGCTTTTTGATGCTGGATCATATATGGTAGTAGTAATTTTGGCAACGATAAAACAATCCTCGTGGCTGAGATTTGAGGAAAGATAAATTCATATCTTGCAGAAATTATATTAAGCGGCTGGAAGCAAAGGTGACAAAATAAAAGTTTTGCGCAAAACGCTTGCAATGTTTAAACTCCAAGTAGGCTTTCATTGAAAAGTTTTTAAAATCATGCTGTATAGTAGCACCTGCCTGTGACAGTATTCCCATCATATTTTGCCAAAAAATAGATGATAGTTTCTGCTGCTATTTCTGTTACTTATCTCTAATTTTTCATTTTCAACACGTGCATCTCTTTTTTTTTTTGCCAGGGGCTTCATATGTTTCACAGAAAAAGAAATAGATAACGAGCTGATGTGTGCATTACATGACTTCCTTTTACTCCAATTTGATGTCATTTTCCCATTATTGGCAATTTTAATGTGATTCAATACTTTACTCTCTAAATAACACCAAAAATGGCCAAATCGAAGCCAGATTATAAAAAAAAAGAAAAAAAAAAAAAAAAAACCCGCCAAGTTGGTGACAAAACTTGGCGACCAATAGACTGGCGATATATCGCCAAGTGTCCGCCAAATTATAACACCACTTGAGTTTACATCGAAATTAACAATGATTTCCCCCCAATAGGGGGCAAAAGACACCCTTAGGAACATCCGAATGCAACCAAAAGGGAAGGTGCACAACTAGACCCCACTAGGAGTCCACGTACCAAATTTAAACTTTCTAGGACATACCGTTTCTGAGTTATGCGTGATACATACACACATACATACGTACATACAGAGGTCACGAGAAAACTCGTTGTAATTAACTCTGGGATCGTCAAAATGGATATTTCGGGTGTCTGTACGTTCCAAGGCATATATCCACGTGTGGTCGAGTCGAAAAAAAAAAACCAACATTCATTCGGGGGTGAGCAAAATAGAAATTAAGGCTGATTTTTGAGTGAAATTTTTTTCGCGAATACAATACTTCCTTTTTTGTAAAAGGAAGTTAAAAACACAAAAATCGCTACACAGTTTCAGAAAATTCAAAGCATCAAAAAATTTACCAAAATCTGCGAGTTTAAGTTCTCCTGTTTCACTGATCAGTAGGTTCTGTGGTTTCAAATCCCTGAAAAGTAAAACAATTGTTTAAGAATGCTTCAAAATAAAGGTTCATGAAATAAAAACAGAATGATTTAAGGGGAATAAAATTCTTCGAATAAAGAAAGAAAGACAAAAATGCAGCGTTAGAGTTGCTTTTGTAAATTTATCGTCTGCTGTGTTTTACTTTTAATTTTGATATTTAATGTCGTCTGCAACGTATAAAATTCTTCGTATTACTTTATTTATTTATCGTCTGCGCTTTCTATTGTATTTTTGTAACGGCAACAGCAAAAGAAATTATACAGAACGGTATAGTTATTATGATAGAAGGTGATGAAATTGCAATGTTTTTTTTTTCTCGTCTTATGTTGGCGAAAAACGTAATTTATACTGTTTACATGACTGCAATTAAGTCTTCTTTTATAAAAAGTAAGAATTTTATTTATTTATTGAAGTGCAGAAATATATTTATTTCAGAAATATGTTGGCTATTGTCTCCGGCTTTGTTGATATTGTAACAAAACTTTGCAATTAGAAGGAAATAGATAACGTAAGAAATTAGTTAGTTGACTTTGGGACCTTGTGAAAGTTATTTAATTAGAAAATTTTATGATGAGTTGTATTTTTTACTATAGATATTACTAGTTCATATGTGATCTGTAATTTATTTTATAAATGATTAGTTACAAAGTTTCAAACGAAATTATTAGTATTACCTCAAGGTAGTACTATTTAGTGAGCTTAAATCTATTGATACTAGTGCTAATACATAATCATTTTATCAGAAGTAGAACTAAATTATCAGTACTATTTGAGTGTTGGTAACATGAATTTTAATGCGTTACAAGTGCCAGTATGTAATTATTTTATCGGCAGCAAATAAAATTATAAAAATAAAAGCATTTAATCATGGTTTTTATTAACATTATTGCTATTATTATTTTGTTGTTATTATTATTATTATTAGTGTTAAAACTATTTCTATTATTATTTGTAAAATGAAGTCAGCGAAAAGAATCATTTTGTAAGTTATTGGAATGGTTTTTTTAAAGGAAGGAATCATTGGTAATATAAACAAAATACTTGGCATTATTATGTCTAAAATTTTTCAACGGAGGGTAAATGTTTTTTTTTCTCTCCTTTTCAGTAATGTTTTATTTTTGGTTTGAGTTTCTTAACCAAGAAAGTATGGATCAAAATGAATATTACAGTCTACTAGTGCCAAGTTCATTATTTTTCTCCAACTTCAAACTATGAGTAATTTTGTTATGGGTTTAGTCTATCATGAGTATTAGTTTGTTCAGTTATAAATTTCAGGCATAAGATGCTTAGGAAAATATTGTTTATTACCTGTGGAGAACTCTTCTTTGATGACAGAAGGCAAGACCCCTTAGTAATTGGAATAAGAAAAGCTGAAACAAATGCCATAAGTTTAAATTCTGAAATAAAAATTCTATCAACAAATTATGTTTTAAGCAACCAGGTGAGGTCATGAAGCCACTGAAGAAACGCAAGATGTTCTTCACTTCGCGCAATGCGTTTTACATTATGTGTAACGAGAATCGGCATGTCAAGGACAAATAACTTCCCTGCCCTCCGCCCTTTCCCTATTCTGGTTGTCATGGTTACGGTACTATGAACGGAACATGGTTACTGTACTATATACGGCACTCCCGCACGTTACTTCTGCAAATGTTATATGTTACAGAAGCAACGTGGGGAAAACGTTCGTAGTGCCATAATTATGATAAACAGAAGGAGAAAGGGTGGAGAGTGGGACATTTGTTTGGCCTTGACACGCCAATTCTCGTTACATAGACTGTAAATAGCCATCCGTTGTGAAACATCACCAGAGAAGCAGTTCAAAAGAGTCACATATATAGTTGGGACAGACATAAACTAGCGGCGTCGCAATGCTGTGATTAGGATCTTCGCAATGTTGCCAGGTTAGGTTTGCGCCAACTATGGAGAGTTACAGATACGATTTGACGTTATAATAGTTCCTTTTACTTTTCTGCACTTCCTATTTGTCACAAAAAGGGTTTCTATTAAATCAAATATGGCCATCCGGTGGGAAGCATTATGAGAAATAACATCAAATATCATGGTTAGAATGTTCCTTGTGACAACTTGGTTTTAACCCCTTATACCCCCCCCCACGGCTATTTTGTGCTTAAGCACCCAACTTACATTCTCCATAACAGTTGCATGTAAAATAATCTGAACTTTTTAATGGTTTATTTTATGAAGTTTGTTTTACGGATTTTCTATTTAAAACTTCACTTTCACATGACCTTTTGTTCTACTATCTATATCTCCATAAATAAATCTCTATTTATATATTTAAAATGCAAATACTTTTAAAAAAGGAGTTAAAAATGTAACGGTAGATACAGGTTTTAATCAGTATAAAATTATAGTGACAAGGCTTTTGAATATGATTAGCTATGCGATACTTATAAAATTTCTCGTCACTAGTTAAATTGTTAGATGGTTTTGTATTTCCAATATTTGTAAATATATAAAAAATCAATCGGGTAGAATTCTGAAAAAACATCCGTGCAATATCCCTATTTTGTTTTAGGTGACACATTTACATTACACGAAGTCTTACTTTTATATTTTTGGGATGAAGGCCTCCTGGGTGTCTTTCCAGATATTGACTGAGATCTGTATGCTAAAAAAAGAGAGACAAAATTAAAGATTAGTTTCAGAATGAAAAAAGTTTTTCTGACATTTTGCATAAATTATTTGATTTTACGTTTTAAGGCAGTCTAGCCCAAGGTTTTGTAATCAGAGGACAGGGCTCGACTGATGGCAATTTTTGGCCGATGGACCGATGCCGATTGTTGGCCGATGGTTCAAAGACGGCCGATGGCCGATTATTTTCTGTTTCAAACTTTGAAATTCACCTATCAATCTTTGAAACTTATACAAATTTGCAGCTTCCACGATCCCAATCCTGAGATGTAGGATCGATAAAAAAGGGGCTCCAAAATCAGCAGTGAAACGAATTGCTATGTTTAGCAGGGTTCCCTCCATTGGAGGCCATTTTTGAGGCTACTTTTTTTTTCTTTTTGTGGTATCCTTGATCTTCATGATTTGTGTTTTGCAAGCTGAAAATCTGCATAGGTTAGTTTCAAAGACATCCTGCACCTTTGTAGAACATCCTCCAAATCGGAGATGGTTGGATGGGGACCACCAGGTCACGTGATATGGAATGAACCTATGATGTTTAATCTTTTAAGCATTTTTACGCACCTTTGCTACCTGAGCGAAAATTTCTTACCTACTGTGATGCGCTTAGGCAGAAACATTTTGGGCCTTTATACTATGATGTAGGTCTTTAACTCATTGGTTCTTTGACTATAACTCCAGGATTTGAAAAGTTGAAGTTTTAGTTACATTTTTAGTTTTCAATAGCGAAGAAAAAAATCCCCAAACATAAATGCTCCAAATGACGTATTTTCAACGGAAAAGTACCAATTGTTTTTATTATCGCTTGATGAATATTTTTTCAATGCAAAGTTCCCATGCGCTGCATCTGTTTTTCAGAAACCAATTTGCATTAATTCCGAATTTGTAGCATTAATTCTTGCTACCGAATGAAGATTAATCTGTTGTTTTGGAAAATTCCGTGTTTTTCTCGCAACATTGAACATAAACATTAAGGCATGTGGGTCAGTTTTGTGGGCTTCTTGTGCCCCGTGGGCTAAATACAAAATTGAAAATTAAAGTATGAAAATTTTTTTTTACTGCTGAAAACTATTTTGTAACAGTTCGTAAAGTCAATTATGGATGTAGCGTGAGAACTACGAGTTATGTTGTCTACGAGTGTGTGCGTTGTTTCAAGTAAATTATGTTTGTTACATTTTTGCTTAAACAAATTAATAATATTTTAAAACAGAAGGCTCATCAATGATTGGATTAACTACCAAATTAAATGTTCGGTTTTGAGAATTTGATGGCTAGCCCAATCACTTCTCAAGCAGTAGGATTAGTCAGGCTGCAACGGGTATGGGAACCTGAATAATATTACTGTTTGTCCAAATTGGCTTTAAAATTGATTCATTTTATCTTTCAGTTCTTCCACAAATATAGCTTAAACAATTTAACTCATACATTTAATTAAAGTAGAGCTGTATTTTTCTTTGAATGGAGCAGCTCTAACTTCACAATTTCGATAATTTACTAATCTACTATCTGGAAGAATTGTGTATTCGAGGCAACAGCTGTTGAAAAAAAAAAGCAGTTAATTCTTAGATGCGCGCACACACACACAAACATAACTAAGCTCTTTTTCGCTCTGTGACGGGTACTTTTTATATTATATCTTGCATACCGGTATATTTGATTGATAATGCTTCTGACGCTCTTTGAAATTGTAATTGGATGTTTAAAAATATAAGCTGATGTAGCAACATATTCTGAAAATTAAAAACCCCTTACGACGCCTCAAAAAATGTAACGAACCCTCTTAACAACATTTAGTATAAAAACTGCATTGTGCGATTTCATCTTTCAGATAGTTTTAACTGTCGGCATTTATGTAGCAAAAGTGATTGCTTCTAACAAAAACCAATTTTTTTCAAACATCACTAATGAAAAATCTCCTGGCAATCACGGAAAACTTCAACGATCATGTCACGTGACTACCCTGGTGTGGCCACGTGATCTATCCCGGCTTATTTCTGCACGTTCTAGAAAATATTGTGCTTCTCTCGGGACCCGGAGCGAACTTCAGATCGATTTTTTCAGTCATTTTCTTCTCCTTCTTTCTCCTTCCTTCGTCCTCGCATGGGACGAATCAACAGTGGCTGCTCTTTGTCATTTTCTGCAGCTGTTTCACTTGTCGGAGTTTTGGGCTCAAATATTGTCCAAAATACTTAAAATGCACCAAATGTTGTAAAAAAAACGAGTACAGTGAAACCCTAATTTTAAGTTTATGAAAGGACTGGGCTAAAGAACGTAAAATACGGGAAACACTTAGAAAGCAAAAGTTAAATAGGTAGTAACGATGACTCTTTCAAAAATTACAGTAACTATATTTTGCTAAAAGAACATTCTTAAACATACCATTTTAGATCATTTTAACACATTTAGTTTCGACTTCGAGCGTTTAGGTTGAAAATAACCCTTCATAGTGGATGGTTTTTTAGTCATTGAGTTCAAAATGTAGTATCTTCCAGGATTGGAACATTTTTCAAGTTCTTTTTATGGTCTTTATGAGAAAGAAAAGTCTTTCACTGTTTAACAATACAATATTGAGAGAAGGGACAGGCTGTGCGTCCAGTTCTTCTTGTTCGTTTTCATTGGTGGACGAAAAGTTCATGAGGACGTCTACGGATGGAGCAGTAACATTTCTGTTTTCATAGATTAACTTTCAACAATATGGATTAGCTTTAAAAAAGCACAAATGAAACATATTCGCAACTCCAGAGCTCGAATACGCTACCTTGCGGTGATTAACAATACTAAAGAAAAAGGTAAAACATTCCATTCTACGTGTTTTCTTTGGAATAAAATACAGGCTTCAGAGAGTTTGTGGTGTAGTGTAATTTCAGGAGAATAGAAAATAAAGCTTCCCACAAACACGATGAAAAATTACTGCCATTCACTAAGCGTCAAAGCAAGTTATAAGCTACGGCATTTGTTTGTTTTACCTTTTTCATCCGCCATTAGACAGTCGCTGCAGCGCCCCCTATAGTTTATTGGAGTTGCGAATTGCTTAGTGTAGAACACTTTTTTTTTGGCTTCCCAGAAAAAAAAAAGTAAAATGCAAAATGTGGGAAATTCAAATAGCAAACTTACAATCCGGGTAAAATTAACGTAATTAGAATACAGAGAAACTGGGACGTCATGAAAAAAACGTGAAATGCGGGAAAAACGTGGCTTCGAGAAACGTAAAATCGGGTTTCACTGCAGTTATATGTAGCTTAGCACATCTTAAAAGGGATTCTGGTTTTCCTGAAATTAGCGCGCGCGCACACACCCACACATTTTGTTGTAGTGCGGCTCTGGTTACTTGAACGATAAGCTTGACAATATTTACCTCTTTTTGGGGAGTTTAGAGAAGAAAAAAAAAGACGCATTATTGACGCGGATTTGATACTACCTTTGCGGAACTTCTGCGAAAGTTGCCCAACTTAAGTAAGCTTCAATTACCCTTCCCGAAAAAGAGGTAGACATTATCAAGGCTCGAGCCACACTATACTATGAATAACCCAAACCTCATAAATGTCGACATTTGCCAGTGAATTTCAACAATCACAGTGCCAACATATTGGCGAATGACCGCATGTTTAGTTATACAGGGTGTCCCAGAATGCCGTGCACTAACTTGGAGGGAAAGTAGAGAATATGGTGGCAAGCAAGAGTTATATCGTAACATATGACCATTTTAGTTTTTAAGGAAGGTTTAAAATCGTTAAAATTTGCGACCGGTAGCTATAATACACGCGTCGCAACGTCAACGCAACAATCGACGAAAGCTTGTGAATATAGCTCGTCATTGCGACGGCTGCTGAGTTGTCATTGAGACGCATGTAATATTGCTTCAGGCCGCAAATTTTCTCATTCTGGGATACATTTTAACTAGTGAATGTTGATATTCGCTTAGTTCGCTCGGTCCTTCAGCGTAGCATATACACTATTCAGCCAAAAATATTCGGACCCAACATGTAGTGTTATAGTATACGGAAGTACATAGTTTTTTGTTAAAATTGCATTACTATTTAGTGTGGGCCAGTTTTTTATGTTAACGTGTTATGTTTTCGTGTCAAACCAAGTCTGCCTCTGATAGTTGACTACTTAAAACCCGCTGACACTTAGACGATTCCATTTTTTAAAATAGGTGTGAAGAAAGTAGGTTTGCATTGCTATAACAATGATTGGTGCTGTGCCAATATGTAAGATTTTTTTCATTTCCAACCCAAACTTAAATCAGCTCGTCTAAGATCAAGCATTTAGTTACCAGAGCAACACTACTCTTCACTCGAACATATTACCGTTAGATGAACTTGCTGTTGAGGTGATACTTACAACATATTCAAAGACGAATGTGAGTGTTTCTCTTGTGTGGATGATGTCATGAAGGGTGACGATATTCGCGTGTTTCAGGCCACGCAGCAGGGAAGCTGTAGGTACAGGAGAAAAACCAATGTCATTTCGACGATAAAGATTAACAGATTGATATGAAGTAAACAAATAGCAGATTGAATGTAATAGCAATAAAAATGCTGACGTATCTCTTTATTTATAACAATGTTGAAGTAGTATCAAAAAGTAAGTTATCGTTTTAAGGAAAGTATTGTATTTTAGGCTAATATTGGTTATGGAGCTATGTAGAGTCAACGCCTCCTTAATACTAAATACCTATCACATTTGCTTCTAAAAGTGGTCCTCCGCCGGTACACTAACAACGCTACCTAGCGGCAATACAAGGATGGCATTGCTATGACGATAAATCCAAACAATTAAAATCAAATTGTTAATTGGTCAATTTCAGAATTTAAATTTAGACATTAACCAATTGTGTCCTTCCCTATTAATTTCCAATACTTTCGACCTTTCATAAATGGCAGTAGCAAAAGTACCGAAATTGTGCTTACTGGGATCATTTTGCTCTATGCTAAAAGCGAGAAAGCGATAGGCATTAAGTATTTAGGAGGCGTTGGTAGAGTACTGTGCTCTGTAAATGAGCACTTATGGACAGTTGAGACCCCAAGAAGAAAAAGAGTTCAAAAGCCAAAATTAAAAATTTGGACATAACTAGCATAAATGGTCTGAGAAATACTCTTCTGTTAAAATGGCAATAGATGGTAATGGTAAGTCTGGTAGGAGCTGCTATACAGTATGATTTAAAAAATTTTGAGATGAAAGTTTGCCCGAACTTTGAATTTAGCATGCGTTTCACTCAAAACTTTAAAAATTCTCTCACATTTTTTCCTCATTGCCTCAGTTTAAGTTTCAGACTTTCATAACAACATTAAAAACTACATTTGGCTCATGACATAAAAGGCATTTTTATTGGAAAGTGCAATTACAAAAAAAAAAAAAAAAAATCAATGTTTTTGGAGATAAATGAAAAGTTCAGCAGCATCCCAGTAAAAAACATGTCTAGAAAGTGAATAAAAGCAAAATGTTCTTGTTGATTTCTTACTGAAATTTTATCACAAGAGTTTACTGCTGCAAGTTCCGATTAAAAAACGAAATTTAAGACCTAATTAAGAAAAATAGGGATTGAGGATGTGAGAAACAAAGTGAGGTAAGTGAACGTTTTACAATTTTGAGTAAAACGCGTGCTAAGTTCAAATTCTATGTCGGCCTTCATTCAAAAGTTTTCCTAAATCATGCTGTATAGTATCACCCTAGCAGAGTTACCATTACCATCTCTTGCCACAAAACAGAAGAGGATTTCTCCTACCATTTCTACTAGTTATGTGCAAGTTTTTAATGTTGATTCTAACACTCCCTTTCTAGGTGCTCCAACTGTTCTTTCACTGAATTGTGTTTATTCACTCGTCGGATTAACCTATAACTAGATTAAGTAGGGGAATGTGAGGCAAAGCGAAATAGTTAAGATAACTTACTTTTTTTTCGAATGAACAAGATGGAATTTTTTTTCTGAAAATTACGGCATATAAAGAAATAACAATGTATTTTACAATGTAACTTGCATTCAAACATTTTTATTTATTTTTGGCAGTAGTTTTACCTCTATAAAAAGGTAGGAATTTTTCACTTTTTTTTTCATGGGGCAAAGTGAAAAATAAAATATTATTATAAGGAAATATTTTCTATTGAATTATTAACGATATTTTTGATCAGATAAATGAATAAACAAAAAAATTATAAATCAATAAACTAATAAATAAATAAATTTATCTATGAGAAAAGATAAATGTGTGAGTAAAATAGTGAACGAATAAGAATATAAGGAAATTAATAAAGGAGTATGTAAGTGATTTGATAAAAGATTGAATTAGTAAATGAAATGAACTATTTCACTTTGCCCCACATTCCCCTACAGTTTTCACAAATATTAATCATTAAGTCTATTTAATCCTGTTATATACATTCGAATTTTCCTGACTTGAGCACTATTTATCGATTTCACCGTCTTTCATGCAAAATTACATTTTCTTAAGTATACTTTAGATGAGCCAGAGTCTCATATGCGGACAACATGCCAATCGAGTCTATTACATGTCGATTTCGGAATTGTACATGTCATTCGTGAACATATTATTCTGCTCTTGTCGATAAATTTTGGAGAATTATTCATACCATTCGAAGAGACCTCATTCGGTGCCATCGTAAATTTTGAAAATGATCGTCGAATGTCATTGAATGTATGGCAGAGGCAAATGGTGTCATTTCTTTTTTAAGATGAAATTGAGTTACATATGAGTAGAGTTGTCTGTAGTAGTCTACCTGTAATAGATACTGGAAAGCTAAATGGTACTTTCGATTCGTGTTTCTCCTTTAAAATCGAGTTTCATGAAGTGAAATGAAGTACATTAGCCATGATATCATCAACTTTAGGGGACATATGTGCCCCATAGGTTTAAAATTATTATCGAAAACTAATAATTTATAAATTGTTATATTTTTTTTAACATTACATTAAATCAGAGATTTTCAAACTTTTGCGCTCTGAACCCCCCTTTGAAGACTGGTGTGAGGTCCCGCCCACTTCCACCAATACCACTAATATAGGTGGTTAGCACCAGCAGTACAATCAGATAATCGGAACTTGAAACTGGACCTGGTTAGGATAGTTGAAGCTGATAATTAGAGAAAATTAAAGTTCATGTACGAAGTTTAGTATAACTTCGCATAATTTTACTTTGAACATATTGTTATTAAAGGTCGTGAAATCAAAGAATCCTAAGACTAAAATGCAAATAGGTGATATAGGATCTAGCTGAGGTTGGCATGTAATACCAGTCACTTTCTTAACATCAATAGGAGGGCTGCCGCTGTTTTCCTTAAGACGATTTTCAATATTAAGTTGTAGTTTTGAGACAGCACACCTCAGGCTACTTGCAATGCCATGCAAGAGGTTGTGAATTTATGTATGCTAATGTTGAAAATCTAGATTCACAGAAATACGTAGATGAAAACTGCACTTAAAACCAAAAAAAGTGATAAAATTGAAAAACCGCAACCACAATACTGGGCAAATTATACTTAGTTTTACTTTATAATTTTATTTTTTAAGCATTCAAGCCTCCCCTGAAATTCTACTGCACCCCCTAAAGAGGGCTGAAACCCCTCCCCCTGATTGAGAACAGCTGCATTAAGGCCTCCCCTTTACACGATGCAACTTACTTGAATCAACTTTTTAACAGGCGGTTATTTGGATGTTATAACCAGGTAGAAAAGTGAAGGAATCACCCGGCATCTTTCACACACCAGTCAACTCTTCAGGCACGCCTGGTACAGGCGCCGCTACCATTCTCATCCCAACGATTTGAATCCATTTTTTAGAAGATTCAACACATTGGGACATTGCTAAGTGTTCGCTCCACACACGATTAAACTATTTGAGTCAACCTGGTTCAGTTTTAACAGTGTTGTAGAGCAGCTGCTCGAATAACTTCGGCTTATTAGAAGGAAAGTTGATTCAACTAGGCTGCCTCGGGTGAAGATAACGAAAAACGCTAGTTCGCAAGCAACTTTTTAGAAAAGTTGATTCAACTAACTGCCTCTTGTGCAGTAGGTCTACAGCATCAGGACCTTAACATCAGCAAAAAGAAAAGTTATTGTTTAAAATGTATAATATAATTTTTGTGCAAACCGCAAAAAAGGTATGTTTATCCGCCCCAAAATCGCGATTCTCAGAAATGCTCCTTAGCATATTTTTCTCTAAGATCTTCCTAATTAATTCTTGAACCATGATCTCCCATTAAAAAATGGCTACGGCCAAGGGCCAAAATGCAAAATTTTAAAGGGGGGGGGGCAGATATTTTCCCCATGGTTTAGCAGGATATTTTCCCCATAGAAACCGATTTCAGTACTGATTAGTTATTAAACTTTGACATTTTTAATAACTTATTCATTAATTACTGGAGAAGAAATGTTTTTACATTTTTGCAAATAAAAAATTACTAAAAGCAAGGAAGTTCTAATTTCAAAGGGGGGGGGGCTTGAACCCCCACTTGCCCCCCATATGAGCGCCCTTGGCTACGGCTGATTGTAAATTTATCGTTTTCTATGTTTTGCTCTTAATTTTGATATTTACTATCGTCTGAAATGCATAAAATTCTTCTTAACATCTGTTTTTATTCACCGTTTACGTTTTCCATTCTTTTTTTTTGTAATGACAACAGAAAAGAAATGATTCGGAACAGTTTAGTCATTATGATGGAGTTGTGAATGTGAGTTTTTCTAGCCCTACGTTGGTGGAGAACATACTTTATACAGTTAACATAATTATGCAATTAAAAATCTTCTTTTATAGAAAGTAAGAATTTGATTTGTGTATTTAATGAAGTGCAGAAATACAGTAAAACTTTTGAAGTTGACCACCCTTGTAAGTTGACCACATGTCTAAGTTGACCGCTTTTTTCAGGCACGGAAATAGCCCTTATCATATAAATTAACCTCTGTAAGTTGACCACCTGTTTAAATTGACCACTAAAGTAGTGCACCGCATGTGGTCAACTTACACAGGTTTCACTGTATATTTATTTTTTGAATTTCCCGAAGTGAAAAGGAAGAAACAATGAATTCGCATTTAAATTCGTGTTTTAGGAAAACCAAATTCATATGCTAGATGACGTATTGGGGTAATGCGGTTGAATTAGGTATCACGTCATTATCTGAAGATTTTTGTGTGCAAAACGTTAGTGGCTACTGCAGGTGGGAAAAAGTGGCATGATTGATTAAAACAGAAATCGTATGATATCATTTTTCTTTCTGGCGCAGCAGCTAAACCGTCATCCGGAGATTCTAAATGACCTGTCGACGCAAACCCTTCACTTCGGGAAACTTTCTATAGGTGCACCCCTCCCCCCAGAGGAGATAGGGGTGGAAAAGGAGAAATCCATCGATTACCTTCTCGGATGGCAGTGAAGGGAGCGCCCTCTTCTGGCTGAAGTCGGATTTCCTTCAGAGCTACCACTTTATTATTCAACCTGAAAAGAAGAAATAAATGTCAACCGGTTGCAGTGATTGAGTGGACGATTGGATTGGTTAGATTGGCTGAAAGACAGCTGTAGATGTGGAGATGAAAAAAAGGAGGAGAAAGGGAAAAAAAATGGGAAGAGGGTAGGGACATTTCCAAAGTCTTTACATAAATCGTTCTACATACTAAAATAGAAAAAACTTCTTTTTGAAAAATTCTAGATTTGTTTAAGAAAAAGAATGCATTATGAATAATAGGAAAAATGTGTAATATAATAATAAAATCTGTAAATCAGTATAGATTCATTCTAAGTACATTTACGGACCTGTAACGAGATTTTGTCTATGGTCTCTATAGATCAAGTTTACGCCACATTATTCTTATATACCTATAACTCATTTTAGAAATTGTCAACTACAACTACGTAAGCATAAATGTTTTGCCCTACAATTCGATTTAAATCGAACCCGCTTAATGAAATGGTCAATTGGGAACGAAAAAGTATTCAATAAGCCGAATATTCCATTATCCGGGATCAAAATGATGAATTATCGCGGTATCGTACATCGAAAGTTTATTACATTAAACGGGATATTCTTTCAAGTGATATCCTAATAAGCGAGCTCGATTGAGTTTTGTTCCATGAATGCTTGAACAAAAATCCATCTTCATAAAAGAATATCTTCGAAGAAAAAAAAAAAAAGTTTTGTCTTGCCTCTGTGCTGTAACTTCTTATCACTCTCATTTGCATCTTTCATACGAGTCGCTTTATATCTAGTGATCTCTTTTTTTTTACTTACGGGGGGAGCTTCGTCTGACTATTTGCATCGTTCTCAATTCTTCGATAGCTTAATACAGCCGAATTTTATCCATAGCTACCTACGGTATTCGTAATCAGGTTCAATCGTATAAAAAATTGCAGTTTTGTATTTACAAGTTTATTTCTTCACTAGCAAAAATACCCGGCGTTACCCGGGTCAGTAATAGTTATGAGAAACAATCGTTACTTGCCCTTGTTTTCTGTTTTAAGCGAAAGAATTCAAAACAAACCTTTTTGACGTGATTAAAAATCGAGCTTCTTCCTTACTCATAAAACTAAAATAGCAATAAATATAAAGAACAAAATGGTATTCATTTAGAAAGGAAAGCACGACATTTAAGAGTATACAAATTTGAAGAATTTCCGAAATATGTGTGAAATTAAACTTTACATGTTTAAAAAGATTTATTTGTTAGTACTTTTTTTTTTACATCTAAAACCTTCTCTGTATGGCTATTGATGTTCGAACTGTTTTAAAAAATGTAGCCGCACGTGTTCCCCTTACACTTGCTTTAGTTTTTCTGGGAAATTTTAATCATTGTGTGCACTTAGTGCGGTTTAAAATGTTACTAAATTTGCGAGAATCATTTTTGGGACATCTTCGATAATACTCCCCCCTCTTACTAATTTTTATTATAGAAATATTGTCGCCAGATGCTGAGATACTTTTAGTCAAAATAAAATGGCGCTAAACGGTTTCAACCGAAATGTTTCTAAAATAAGTAGTAAAATTTGGCGATTGTTTGAAATTGTGCAAAAATAAAAATTTATGGAAGTTTTTTTTGCTCTTTATGGATTTGCCTTATTTAGTTGCTGGGTTATATTACACAGTAAAAAAAGTTTTTAAAAAGATTCTTTGATTGGCGATATTTTGTTTGCATGGTGTAAATCTGAGAAACATTATTACGTAGCCTTTGTCTTCAAAAACAGCGACAGTTGAAAAAACTACCAAATGCATCAGCTACTGAATCTTTCTGCAAAATTTTTGGCGATATTTCTGCTGGTTGATTGGATAATGAGTAAGTGTCAAATCAGCATAAATAATAATAAAAAACCGTTAATTACATTTAAGTTCCGTTTAAATGGAAAATGATCAGTCAAATCCATTTATTTTTAGCCAATCTTGTGGAAAACCGTTACTTTAAGATTTGACTTGAGAAAAGCCTCAAAATGTCAGACGAAACACAAAAATATTCAACAATACAACAATTCTAGTTATTGACTGGGAGTTGAGATGATACACTAAATAATGAATTGGATTGATGAAAGCCTTTGAACAGGGAACAAAAAAGCTCATAACTCGTTTTTTATACCACTTAGAAACTTCGAAGAGATGCCATCTTCAGCAGAAAAATTAGCGCTTTCGATAGACACATAATACGTTTTTTTCTACCCCCATATTGGGGCATTTGTGCGAAAATTAGGACTAAAATTGGAATAAAAAAGGAACTATCAATCGGATTTTTTTCGAATTGGTCTATAAACCTTCTCAGTACCAAAATGAACAAACGGTGAAAGTTTCAGCCAAATCTGTCGGGTAGTTTCTGAGATCTTAGGGAACAAATTTAC
Source organism: Uloborus diversus (assembly GCF_026930045.1). Classification (NCBI taxonomy): domain Eukaryota; kingdom Metazoa; phylum Arthropoda; class Arachnida; order Araneae; family Uloboridae; genus Uloborus; species Uloborus diversus. The sequence goes on from NW_026557765.1 coordinate 4,463,699, forward strand.
CAACATCCATTTATATATATATAGATTGTAGAATATGTATCAATGTAGTTTTTACTACATTGAGACCATGCTTACTAGTTTACATAACTTTGTTAAGATTTTTCTTATCTCCAAAAAACAAGACACGTAACAGATACAAAAGTGTAAAGTAAATCCTAACTTAATGTCATATAAGCACCGACTTCGTGTACTTTTATCGTAAGAGCACGAAGTTAGGATCACAACAAACAGCAAAAAGATACCCCCTTTTTTAATGCAAAAGATATGGCGTTAGTTTTGGATGTAAAGACATTCGACAAAAGCTTTTGCCGTTTTTTTACCCCTAACACCCTTTTATGCGTCCCTGATTACCACTTTATCACCTTACATTGAACATAATTAACATAATTCGTTATCAGTTTCAGTGTTAGTCTCATACTTTTTGATATTATATTTTAGAGGCGTTTTGCATTATTATTGCACAGCTCAGGAAACAAATTGTACCTTTGAAATGTTTCGTTGTAGAGTATTGAAAGCACTGCAATGTCATGCAATCGGTTTTTCCATCTGCTACTGAATAAAACTTCGAAAACATTTTTATTTGTACCGATCTTAATGAACGACTTTTCTTTCTGCCTCCAGGTCTAAAAACTAAAAGGTATTTGAATCAAGTGGTTTTCAGATCAATCGATTTTTGCTTGAATCGAAAACATTAAATTTGCATTTCTCATTTCCGCTGATGATGTTTCTATGAAATGTCATAACAAACTTAACTGTTACATGCTAGAACTGGGGATTTTCACTCAAGAAATGCATGTTTTTTTTAATTGGTTTTTGATGATAGTGACATTCTAGAAGTCAGTTGACAGGAAGAACGCGATTGTTAACCTTAAACTAGTTCTTTATGAACCTTAATGTAGTTCTTTATGGAAACTATTATGGTGAGTCATAGTCAATTCCAATTTTTTTAGCAATGTTTTGTTAACTTTAGAAACTCGAATTTTGAAGTACCAGCTGGGTTTAATTTGCGTGGAAGCTCAGGACAGCTCAGCTCTGAGAGCGTGTCTGTAATTATGTGTTGTAAACTTTTACAGATTTGACAGAATTGAGGTTATTTGCGGATGGAAAGAAGTTCGTAAGACTGTAAGGCTACCACACTTTTTTTGTTTCAAACTAATCCCTGAGCTACCAAGCCATCATGTTCTAATGTCTTAGATCAATTTTCACTCAGTTTTTCGATACCACGACGATAATATTTTATTATGATCATTATGATGATAATCGTAACTATAATAATAATGATTAAGATAAATGCTATAAATAACCATCTTGTTGCAGGGATGTAGCCTTCACCTCTAGCACAGCATTTGCTTCGCTTAGCTTCGGCTTCATTATGGCCTAGCTTGAACTCACAAAGCAAAAGTTATTTCTTAGTTTTGCTGCTTATTTTTCATAAGGCCACTACACATTCACTGCATCAGAATTCAATGACATGCTGTGATAAGCAACCCTAAATACCGGTTTTTTATGGGTCATCTTCCGCACTTCGGGCACAAGTGTGCACGTTAATAGTACGTAGCAAAAATTCACATTTCTGAAGTAATGAAAAAGTTTTGTCTCCCTCTAGTAATTTCATTTACATCGTTACCGGCACGGTATGTAGATCCAAAGTAAAATAAAATAATTTTGATTTACGTTACAGCATTAGCATTTTATCGCTATTTCTGTTTTATCGACTTTTTTTTGACTTGCAGTGGACACTAAAAACCATTTCATTCTATGTCATAAAAAACTAAACGTGCAAATATTCATCAAAAAGTATTTGCATTAATAATTTCAAAACAAGTTTTTGTAGAATGTTGGTTATGAAAGTTCAGTCAACTAAGAGTGCTTAAAAATTGTTTTGAAGAGTCATAATCAAAAGATAATAAATAAAGAATTTCCAAGAGAAACATGAAAAATAGAAACAAAATCGTCACCGAGAAAGTTACAGCATATATTCATTATTTTCCTTTCACTATAACTCCAAATTTAACTGAAAGATCATAAATCTTTGAATTGAATGGGATGTTAAACCCGAAAATTCGCTCATATTTCAAACTAATTAAAGCGGCAAACAGTTCCGGTTTCCATTCCACAAAGGAATAAAAAAGAAACAATTTTTTTTTGCAAGACCTCCAGATAACATTGGTGCATTTCTCACTGAGCACAACTACCTGTCGCTTTCGTTTTCGTCCTTGACATTCGTTAAAGTTGCAAACTTTTCTTCGCCATGATTTATCACGCGTAGTAAACTGGGAGTAAATAAATATGAATTTCCCAGACCTAGCTGTCAAGAGAGCGTTCCATTTCTGCAAACGACTGGATCGTCTGCATTCATTATCCGGACGAAAAGTCGGATCGTTAGGTACACCCGCTACGCAAAATGTAGGTGGTTGACTTCCTTGCGGAGTTCTTGATCCGCCATTTTGAACCACAGAAAAGTTTGAATTCGAAGTGGTCGAGGTGTCTATTTCGAAGCAACAACACGTGACACTTTCTTTGTTTTCCAAAAAGTTTCACCTCAAATAAATTTAAAAAAGAAAAAACTTCAGCGTTAAAAAACATTTTTATATTTTATTTAGACTATTTCTCTAAGCTTGGTTCGCACTAAAAAGTGTGAAATAAAATCTTACAAAATTAAAAACTGAGCGTATGTATCTATGTATGTACCTATGTATCTATGTAGTCATTTATATATCTATGTCCAAGCTTCTTCACCCGAACGACAGTGGTGGACTATCAAACCAGGTATCGATGGATTCGTAATCTTCCCGTCTTTATGTTTGGCTATTTAACATAATCGTCCGATAATAATTAGCGGATATATCAATTAAAAACTAATAGTTATGACCCTTAGATTTCGACACAAAATCCCTATTTTTTGAAGGCTTTCCTCCATTCGAATTATTATTCAGTGCTTCAACTCAACTTTCCGTAACAATACTTTTATTAAAATCTGTAGCGGTAAAGAAAATCATTGAAAGGAAAGATTTGTTGCCATTTTATTTTCTCGAATTTGAACAAATAAAATTCTGTATTTTGTTTTGGGGCTTTCCCTTTAATCGGGGGATTTAAAATGTTACCTTTTTGGTTATTTTTCCGCAATCTGCCGCAAAATTTAACTGATTTTTTTTTTGTTCAAGCCTGATTGTTGAACACGCGTCAGATGACATAACGTTTTTTTTCGAGATAGACCGTGCAAAGTCGGGCGATGCAGCAAGTTGTAATCAAGTGTTTTCTTGAAAACAACACTCAAAAATTGCAGTTAATCTTAACATCTTTCTATTTAGGTTAGTTCTAAAGCAGCCAATAAAATTTAAATTAAAAATTGAGAGAAGACGAAATACAAGCGGTATATACTAAAAGCTTTTCGCACAAAACTGTAGACCGCATATTTCTTCCATCAAAATTTAAATTTAAAGTTTATTAGCTACTTAAAAATTAGCCTAAATATAATTAACATTAATAATATTACGACTATCTGCAATTTTTGAGCATTGTTTTCAAG
>NW_026557765.1:4467327-4607760 GCF_026930045.1 Uloborus diversus
GCAATTGACCGCAGTAATTTTTCATTTCACAGCTTCTTTTTAAGATGTCACAGTACCTCAAAAATGATCAAACGATCAAAAAATATTTTATTGCTTATTTCGAAACTACAAATTATTCCAAACACAGCTGAAAAGTTTCATCGCTTTAGTTCAAATATTTAAAAGGTTATGAGTAGTTTTAAGTCATGCTCGCTATGTGTTCCTAGGCAAAAGAACAATTTTAAATTGCTTTTTCTCTGTGATCTTTTTTTGTGTTTTCATGTCATTAGAATACCTAAGGATTTTTTTCTATTAAAGATACAGCTTTAAAGTAATACTTTTTGCAGTCAGGATAATATATTTAACAAAACTGTGCATTGGATAAGCATTTTATAAATTACTCAAATGTTTAGAGCATGTTATACCTTTAAAAACAAAATTAAAAAAAAAAAAAAAAAAATACGATTTTCTTCATAATTAATTATAGAAAATGTTCCAATACATATATAAACAAATGAATGCACAGATTTTTAGAGATGAATATTGTGATTGCTTAGCAAAAATCTTTTTTTAAATAAGTGCAAAAACAAAAAAGCCTTAAGAATTTTAAAAAATTGAAATTTCTCTAAATTTTCAGAATTTTTAAAAAATGTAGGCAATATTTTAAGATTTTGAAAATAAATTATTGGTTGCAAAATGAGTATGTATGTTATGGTTTCAAAAAAAAAAAAAAAAACACAATATTCATAAATTTAAAAAAAATGTTCAAAAGTTACTGTGACCCCTTAATCAAATCTGTTTACTATGCAATATTTTGCAATTAGTATTAAAATCTGTCTAAAAATGCTTTTATAATCCAGTATTTATATTAGATTTTATGTTCTGAAATGATGCATAATAAACAAGAGTCTGTTGCAGATTCAAATTATACCGAACGCAATCACTAATGCATCTTCGTAGCATCATCATATGTAAAATTCATCATAACCTCCTTACAATAAGCAATATTAACGCAGTTAATGCTTTATATTGACAGATCATTCAGCGATTAAAAGTCTTAAATTGCAGAAAAACTTTAGAAAGTTTTTTTTAACTGCACACAAACTTTCACTTTGAAGTTAATTTAAGCCAAGTACACATTTTCTTCATTTGGTTTCTTATTTTTCCCCAAAGGGAGGGGTTTAACCCCTAAAACCCTCCCCCTGGACACGGCTCTGAGCCGTAGTGTATAAAAAAGCGACAGTAACTGAATAATGGGTATAGCTTCAACTGTTTTTGTATAATTATATATTTTTAACTTAGGTAGAACTCGGTCGGAAGAAATCGAAGTTTTAAAAATTGACTTGAAAAAAAGAGCAAAAGTGTTTTAATGGATATTGTCAATGCAACACAGAAAGGAAATAGTGATATTGATCTCGATTTCTCAAAACGAAACCAAGACCTTTCAGAATTTGTTAACGCGTGCTATAACGAAGTACTGGGACTGTATATTTTTCAAACTAAACTTTAATGGAATGGCCAGAAATACCTTCTGGAAAAGTTTTTTTTAATCAAAAATACCTTTTGGAGGGTTTTTTTTTTTTTTTTTTTTTCTTGACAAAAAACCTTCTGGAGGGGTTTTTGTTCATCAGAAATACCTTTCGGAGGGAGTTTTTGATGGAAAAACCTTCTAAAGGGGATTCTTTTGACCAAAAATACCTTCTGAGGGTTTTTTTTTTGATTTAAATTAAAACAGCCCTTTCATAAACATAAACTACTGTATTAGAATTGACATTTATGTTAAAACCAATGGTTCGGGGGTGGGGGTGTCACTAACCCCCTTCGCTGCACCATTGAAATGAAGACACTCGTAAATTATATTTTTAAAAAGTATGCTGCTATGGTTCGATAAAATTAAAATTCAAAGAAAAGAAACTTCCGTGAAGCAGGGACCTACCTCTACAGTTATTTAAAGTTACAAAATCTACAAGTCAGCCGTTAGATGATCTTCTAAACGTTGTGTATCCGGTGATTCAAAGAAATGCTTAGTTCGATGTTTCTGAGAAATACAAAAAAACTCATTATTATTAAAATTAAATTACAAGGGCGCCCATATAGGGGAGCAAGGGGGGCTCGAGCCCCCCCCCCCCCTTTTTAAATTAGAACTTCCTTGCGTTTAGTACTTTTTTTCTTTGCAAAAATGTAAAAATATTTCTTCTCCAGCCATTAATGAATAAGTTATTAAAAATGTCAAATTTTAATGACTCTAATCTGTCCTGAAATCAGTTTCCACGGGGAAAATATCCAGCTAAACCACGGGGAAAATGTTTGAGTCCCCCTTGCAACTTTGCATATGGGCGCCCATGTAAAATTACCATTACTAGATGCTGTTATTGTTCATTTTTCACCAATAAATTTCTTTCCCCACTTTAAACAACTGAAAAATCTGGCAAAGGGGCCAGCCATTACATTACAAAAAACTGCAATTCCTGAGCTGATAAGACAAGCTGAATTACTAATGTATTAGTAAAGGATCATTTTATCTCACCGAGCGATTATTTGATCGATAAGAAAGCGAACCAACATTATTTAAACAGTTGAACTTGCCGCTTTCTATTTCATGCAGATTAGTACACCAATGCGTTTACACTTACACGACTATATAAACTTCGTGGTTTCGATTTTTATTTGCATTGGGTGTGCTGAACATTAACTAGGCTCGTAAAAGCAGACGACTGTAGACATGGGAAAAAAAGTGCAGTCTACCTTGCAAAATGCGTTTTTCAGTGAAACTCCGATTTTACATTCCTCGACTTTACGTTTTTCCTGCATTTTACGTTTTTTTTTTTTTTTTTTCACCAGGCGCCAGTTTTCCGGTACACTTACAGTGTAAATTTAACACGAACGAAAAGTTTGTTATTAATGAATTTCCCGCATTTTACATTTTCCGTGGGAAAGAAAAAAGAGAATTTATTTTTTTCTAAAATGAACACTATGTTTCTTTTTGTGCTTTTTAAAAGCTATTCCATACTGTTGAAATTAAATATATGAAAACAGAAATGCTACTGCTCCATCCGGCAGGGGTGCCCCCTAAATATTGCGAAAGACCCCCCACCCCCGAAAAGCAAGAGTCCCCTCCAAACAAAAAATACGCGTCAAACCCCCTTCCCCTAAAAATTGCAACGGCGCTGTTGACGCCATGACCCCCCTCCTCCCATAAGGGGGCACCCCTACCATCCAGTTATATGACGGACTATTTTAACCCTAAACGTTCGGATTCGCAACTTAATGAGTTAAAATGATCTAAAATTGGTTGTAAATAATAATGTTCTCTTCGTAAAATATAGATATTATGCCTTTTAAAAGTCAGATTTGCTACCTTTATTTATTTTTTTCTATTTGATTTTTGCTTTTAATGTATTTCCCGTATTTTAAGTTTTTTTAAACCCAGTCCCTTGATAAACGTAAAATCGGGTTTTCACTAGAATGATTCATTTCTGATTCCAGTGCAATATCGCATCGAAGAGAGCTCGAGTGCCTCCTTCTGTGGGGGTGGGAGTCAAAATCCTGTGGAAATGGCTATCCGCCGACCAGATGAAAGAATGAATGCCAACTCTTGAGACTCGAGGAATGAGCTAAGCATCGAGAAGAGATGAAATTGAAGGAGTGAAAACTTTCGTTCGTGAAACAAAGACGCCAAGCCACATGATAGATTTTAAAGCGAAGCATTGTAAGAAATCAGATTTCCTTCGCTGGTTTCACGCAATACGTGTCAACCATTCGTCGATGTTGAGTCACGTGACTTGAGCTCTTTGCCCAAGCTCTTGCTTAGCCAATGATTGGACTTGCTCCCTCCATTTTAATTCCTGCTCTCAGAAGCTAGGTCTGTAAATAATGAAAAACCAATATGTAGGCCCATTATGGAACAGCATTCTCAACTGTGGAGAGGTGCCATATTCTCTATATTCCCCCCAGAAGCAGGGCTGCAGAGTCAGAGTCGTAGAGTCTGAATCGGAATGATTTTGGAGTAAAATAGTTCAATACCTTAAAACTCGAAGAAAATGACAATTGGTCATATTCCTTCCTAGTCAATCTACACAATCTGCCATGGTAGCGGAAGCAGAGTATGGAGTAAAAGTCGAACTGATTTTGGGGTGCAGGAGTTGGAGTCCAAGGCTCTAAAAATCCCGGAGTCAGAGCCGTAGTCGGTTATTTTTCTTTCGACTTCGCAGCCTTGCTCAAAAGTACGAATACTAGAGTCAGTGAATGAATTTGTGGAAACTCTAAATGCAGGGGTGCCCACAGGGGGAGGGGGATTATGGCACAAGTTGCACCATCAATATTTGGGGGGGGGGGGAGATTTTTAAATTTATTTATTTAAATGTAGTTCCAGATTTATTTTTAATTTAGATAATTTATTTTATTTATTCTGTTTACATTTCATTTCATTTATTTATTTAGTTTGTGTGTGTGTATGTCGTTGGCGTAGCAGAGAACTTTTCTAATAAAATAATAATAATAATAACAATAATAATTAAAAATAAATAAATAAACAAATAAAAATATTTAAAAAAAATAAACAAAATAAAAAAGAGAACTAAAAATCAAATAAATAAATAAATAAATAAAAAATAAAAAATTAATAAAAATATTTAAAAAAAAGAAAATTAAATTAAAAAAGAGAGCTAAAAAATATAAAAAATAAAAAAGGGAAAGAGTTGAGAAAAATTGGGGGGGGGGGGGTGAGCCATTGAACTTGGGGGGATGGGCACCCCTATCTAAATGAACAAATGCATGGGCGCCCATACGCAAAATTTTAAGGGGGGGGGCTCAGATATTTTCCCCATGGTTTAGCAGGATCTTTTCCCCATGGAAACCGATTTCAGTGCAGATTAGAGTTATTAAAGTTTGACATTTTCAATAACTTATTCATTAATGGCTGGAGAAGAAATGTTTTTACGTTTTTGCAAAGAAAAAGTACGGAAAGCAAGGAGGTTCCAATTTCTATGGCGGGGGGAGGGTGCGCTGTAGCCCCCAGGGGGCTACACCCCGTCCCCATACGGGCGCTTATGAACAAATGAGGTTGCACATACAGTACAGTGAAACCTGTGTATAACGATACTGTCTATAACAATAAACCTCTCTATAACAATATTTTCCTTGGTCCCAGAAAAATGTCAGCATGAGTAATCAAACTGTCTATAACGATAACCTGTCTATAACAATAAACCTGTCTATAACAATATTTTCCTTGGTCCCAGAAAAATGTCAGCATGACTAATCAAACTGTCTATAACGATAACCTGTCTATAACAATAAACCTGTCTATAACAATATTTTCCTTGGTCCCAGAAAAATGTCAGCATGAGTAATCAAACTGTCTATAACGATAACCTGTCTATAACAATATTTTCCTTGGTCCCAGAAAAATGTCAGCATGACTAATCAAACTGTCTATAACGATAACCTGTCTATAACAATAAACCTGTCTATAACAATATTTTCCTTGGTCCCAGAAAAATGTCTGCATGAATAATCAAACTGTCTATAACGATAACCTGTCTATAACAATAAACCTGTCTATAACAATATTTTCCTTGGTCCCAGAAAAATGTCAGCATGAATAATCAAACTGTCTATAACGATAACCTGTCTATAACAATAAACCTGTCTAAAACAATATTTTCCTTGCTCCCAGAAAAATGTCAGCATGAATAATCAAACTGTCTATAACGATAACCTGTCTATAACAATAAACCTGTCTATAACAATATTTTCCTTGGTCCCAGAAAAATGTCAGCATGAATAATCAAACTGTCTATAACGATAACCTGTCTATTACGATATTTTTTTTAGGTCCCAACAGCAGTGGCGCACTCACGGAGGGGGCTAAGGGGCTTAAGCCCCTCCCAGAGATCAGATGAAATTTAGAAATGGCCACAACTTCCTTGACCATACCAAAAAGAAGGCCTAAAATTGGGTTACGTGTCCGATGCGGACAGCGCCTGAAGCGGACCAAGAAGAATCGTAGCTCAGGCGGACAAGGAAATGTCTACGAGGCAGCCCATCAGTAGGAGTTCCCTCGTCATGACAGTGATTGACACGGCAACTGTCTTCTTGCTCAGCATTCCCTCTTTTGTTGGCTGCTCACAATTGAAAACGAATAGATAAAATTTTAACCCCCTGAAGAGAATACATTCTTATGTCCTCTCTGCTGCACATATAATGGGTTTTCTTATTAAGAGCTCCTCTCTATATCAAACGAAATTCTTCCATGCTGGCAGTGTAATTGTATCATAAAAAATTACCAAGCAATTTTTCGTTATTTTGCGTGTGATTTTATTTCTGACACGTTTTTCGTTATTTTAAAATTATCACAACTCATTAATTTGTGAAAGATTATATTCTCATTTGAATGCAATTTGTTTCAGTGTTTTACAAATGTGCATCAAAGACTGCATAAATGGGACAAAATTGGATTTGCACTTACTGGATGCAAAAATAGATTTGTTTCATTTAAGGGAATTAAAGAATCAAAACAACGTAAAATGTTTGATTTTTTTCTTGGTTTACTAACTCGATTCACGCATGAAATGTTTTCAGAAGGTTGGTTAAGGGATAGGCAAATATTTGCTTGTCTTTTAAGAACAGCTTCTGATCTATTTCCGTAGGGTAAGAGTTTAGTATCGAAATTAAGGGACTAAAATATGCGATATATATAATGCAGTTATTTAACACATCGAAATAGTATACATCTGAAATTTTAATATTAATATTGAAAGAGCAGAATAGGGATTTAGCCATAAATTGAGGGTAAATCATTTCAAGTACCATTTTCAGGGTCAAATTAACATCTATTTACGCCCCTAGGCCAAACTTAAAGATTACGCCCCATCTCACATATCCGATCTCTATTGAAACCGTATCACCCCCCCCCCCTCCCCCAGTTATTCCCAGAGGCTTAGGCCAGTGCCAAGTGAAGATTTCGGGCTCCCATGATTGTTGACAAAATGAGGGATGGATTTCTTTGTTTTCCTTCGCTGATATTCAAATGGATGGGGGGGGGGGGGTCTCCCGGGAATTTTTAGAAATTGAAGCGTTGGAAATGCAATTTTAGGCCATCTAAGGTGATTTAACGGAAAGTAATGGCATTCGGAATTTGCCTCGGAAAGTCAAGTCGGAAAGAAATTATTATTCAAATCAAAGATATTGAAAATTACATGCTTTGATTGAAAAAGGACACCTCGACTCAAGCACCACGCCCCCCCCCCCTATCCCCCCCTCCAATTGCTGTTTTTATACCTTTCTTTTCTAGATACATTTTGCTTCTCCATAACGCGTCGCTTTTTTCCCAGCAAGCTGTTTATTTTTCCCCCCTCTGCAACGTGCGCCCTTTTCGGCATGCGCCCCTAGGCCAGGGCCTAGGTTGGCCTATTGGGTAATCCGGGCCTGACCATTTTAAGTCTATTGCCCCCCCCCCACTCCTCCAACGCACAAATATTCAAATGAAAATACAAATTGAAGTTGAAAAGACGGAAATTACTAAGCAATTTTAGTCTTTTCAGCTTCGTTAGTATGGTTATGTTCAGCGAGAGCTTCACGACTGTAACTTACTGCTTAGTACTCGCTGAATAATTGCTATGAAAAGTGTTAAAACAATATACACTTGAGCAGAAACTATACCATGTACGTGTATATTGCTAAAATGTTTCTAATTGTCTTTTAATGCAGTTTAAGGAGGGAAAAAATGGAAGTAGAAGCTCTTATTAATTTCTCCCCCGAAAATTCAAGCCTACATTTTAATTAATTATGTTTCAGAGTTATATTAGTGAGGTACTTTAACTCAAAAACTCTATTTTATATCGTAGAGAGAGAGAGATCTAATTCCTAAAAATAAAAAATAAAAAGTTACAAGGAAGGAAAAATCTTATTTGCATCAGTAAAACAAAATATTGCTGATGCGTATTTGGATTTAGAATGTCGCACACTCTATTTTCTTGTTAAAATTTAGAAAATGTTTAAAGTTAACAATTAGTATCTTCTAATGCAGTTTCAATGGAAGTATTTAGAAGAATGAAGCATTATGCATTTCAAAAAAAAAAAAAAAATCTGTTTTGAAAAGTACCTAATTTAAATCAGAATAAAAAGTTCCTGCAATTTTTTGAATCATTATAAGTAAGGGAAAGTATTGTTGCATTATAATTCATGACCTCCGTTCCAGAAAGGGACAGCTTCAGATTTTACAATATTTCAGGAACCACAAAAAAGTTCTAAACATTACGTTTTGAAGATTTTGCCTTTTTACCAAATAACCTCTACGAGACCAATTGCAATGTCATTTTAATAAAGTATAATTTTATCTATGTATAATAATTATTTTTTATGCACGACAGCTGTCTCACTCAAAATACATATACTTTTTCAAATGTAATTTAGATTTTAATAAGAATCCAAATATTTGTTTTTTATTGGAAAAAAAAGAAGAAAAAAACGCAATTGAGTCTTGTAATAACAGTTGAGTTTCACATTGAGTTATAATAGGAGCTGTATCGCGTTTCTTATAAAAAGTGGCCTGTTACTGCTCTCTCCTTTAATATCTTACGTTACGTGACATTGGCTGGAGAAGGTTAAGAAATAAATTGGTTAACAGATGAAGAAAAAATGCAGATAAAGATATCATGAAAAACTCACGAACAAGCTAAAATATATTAAATTCCAAATTCACTGATATTTTCATTTTCTTCGAATTACGACTCTGTTGCATTAGGGGTGCGATTGAATATTTACGTTATGTAATAAATCTTATTTAGTTTCTTAACTTGTTGGTAGTGATCCTATAGAACAGTGTGTTTCTTAATTTCTTTGATCAGTCAGTGGAATCCTTTTAACTTTTTCCCGCTAACTTTTTTCGGGGAATCCTTAGTTTTTGGTTAATAGTTTGCAGTGTCGTAGCCAATTTTCTGTTTGAGAGGGAGCGCAAGTTGTGATCTCAAAGAGACCATCACATTAACTATTTGTCGTTAAATTGATTTTTGAATTCTAGTCGGGGAGGAACAGAAATAGTTCCTGCAAGGGACTAGAAGAGTAAAAAGTGCCCCCTTCCACCTACGCAATTTGTTTCTTTGAACGAAAAAGAAAATCGGTTACATGAAGTTCTGTTATTTTTTTTTTTTTTTTTAATTTGTTTTATTTATTTATTGATTTATTTTTAGAAGAACCCATAAAGCTAGTTGATCTTGAAGTACTGAAATGTTACATACTAATTTACTTCGAAAGTGGAAGTAAATTATCTGTTTCAGCTTTTTAATTCAATTGCTTACTTCGCCGTATATAATTTCATCAAAATGTTACAATAACGCGCGGTATTAGAAACATTTGTCTTTTTAAGTCTTACGCCTCCGTGTATTTGATTCAAATGCAACTTTTTTAGAATTCTTTGAAAAATATTTCCCATTGACAAATGACCATGAAACATTGTATTTAGGTGAAATATGTGACAAAGAACCACCTGGTGAACGTAACTCAGTTTTAATAAAAAGTGCAGATACGACTTTTGTGCTCAGCGAGGCAGCATAATGATTAAAACAAGAATTTATTGAAACAGACCACCGATCTATAGCTTCATGTTGAGGCCCCACGAGAGAACGTAATACTCCAACCCTCCCCACCCCCATTCCCCCCACACCAGCGTTCCGCATTCAAAAGACGTTGGGTTTTATTTAACTGTAGAAAATTAATTTAAAAAAAAATATAACTTCGCTGTTTAAGTTTTTTTTTTCTTTGGAATATTTAGAAACTACTTTTTTGCGAATTTCGTAGCTGTTACTGTTTTTCCTCGTGAGACCATGATGCAAATAAGATTACATTTTAGTACTACGTGCCGCTTCCATTATGGTTTTGCCATGTGGTATGCTTAATTATATCTCTTGTAAACTGCTTAAAAAAATAATAATAAAAATAAAAACAAATTTGAATTTTGACATCTGGGAATTCAAATTATGTTTTTCGCAATCACGAGTGTGTGTGTGTATGTAGGTGTGTGTATGTGTGTGCATGTGTGTGTGTAGGATACAGACGCAACCTGGAGACGATTTTCGCAAGAGGACCAGCATCAGGAGGGGCCGGTCGACGGTGCTGCTGCAGAGGGAGGCAGGGGGAAAATAAAATCATAGGAATTCAAAACAGTCAAATGAGAACAATAACCAATGTAATTGCTCCAAAAAAAAAAAAAAAAAATCCATAATTTCAGCTTGCTTTATTGAAATGATTCTTCTAAATACATATCATCGCCTCAGAGCAACAGTTACATATCTAATCCCAGAAATAACAGTAAGGAATCTTACTGTTGCTCTGAGGTGACGATATTCACTTATTTAATAAAGAAGAAATTACGAATCACGATGTAATCTACGCTTGATTTCAAAATCAGTGAATGAAGTGAGTTTTATGCATTCTTTAACACTGATCTCCGACTCCAGTATTATTCCTATATCAAACCAAATTGATTTTATTGAAATATGCCTTGTGCTTGTACGTGTGCGCTGGCTTTATTATTTTTTTCTTCCTTTTTTTTTTTCTGGAAATACTCGTAGTTACTTATGTTACGGAGAAAGGAAGTTAAAATATTTAATGGGATTGTTAATTAATTTTATTCTTTTGGGATGTGCCACCCTCAGGAATGGTACGTCAATGGAGCAAAATCATTCAAAGTTAGTTTTAAGTCTAGATTTTAAAAAAAAAGAAAGAAATGAGAAATAGCTGAAAAAATTATCTTCGCGTGACAATATAGAGCCCACGTGGGAGGATTTATCTTGCACAGTGTGGAAATGGTTTCTCGTACCTGCTCATTGATGTGTGAGTAAAGAAGCAAACATTGGGGGCTTGCACTGCTAAGACTAGCAAAAGAAGGATTAAGGAGCAAGAAGACAGGTGCCGTGTCAATCACTGTCATGACAAGGGAACCCCTACTGATCTGCCTCCTCAACTACCATTTGGACATTTCCTTGTCCGCCTGAGCTACGATTCTTCTTGGTCCGCTCCAGGCACTGTCCGCATCGGGCACGACACCTAAAATTGTGTCTTTTGGCCGTCAATTTAGGTTCGATAGATAGAGAGAGAACGCACTGAGAACAGGAGCGCAATTTTATTCTTCCTTGAAATTTTGTAAAGTTGGTATATACAGTCGGATCTTGATAACTCGAAGCTTATGACACGAATTTTCCTTTATCTCGAAGTTTTTATTGGGTCTCAAATTCTTGAAACTGTTGGGGATACTTTTCATAACTCAAACTTCGAATAACTCGAACGTTTTAGTCGGTCCCTTGGGACTTCGAGTTATCAAGAGGTGACTGTAATTAAAATAAAAACTCTAATAAAACTTCACTGGAAAGGAAATTAAAAAAAAAACAAAATCTACATAAATCTGGGAATGGTTGAAAAAACTGATTTTGCCTCTCTATTCACTTATCACAGTTCCTTAAAAAAATTCTAGCCCCTTCCTGGAAAAAATCCTGAGTGCGCCGCAGCTCAACAGTATCGTTGTAGACTGGTTTTACTGTCAGGGACCGATTTACATACCTGGGTGCCCCGGGCACTGACAAATATGGTGCCCCCCCCCCACACACAAAATATGAAGGTAAGCGCGTTGGATATTATTTTGATAGAAAGAAAACTTTAGAATATCGATTTCATACGAAAAAAGTTAATAATTAAGATGTTTTGCAAAGAAATCTTTTAATATAAATCTAAAATAATTTTATGATTTTCATGTTAGAAATTTTTTTTACAGTCGAAGATGGAAAAACTATGATACAAATGGTAAAGGTAAATCATAATGTGCTTTCTGCGCATCAATGATTCTTAATATATTTTCTCCTTTGTTTTCATGTGGTAAATTCATCTATAATGTCCTCATAATCAAGTTTTAGGTCAAACTTCCTTCGATTGATAACAGAGCTAATAAAGATAATTTACCATCAGAAATGAGAGTACGCAAAGGACACTTAATTCTCTTCAATAGCGAACATGATCGTTCTCCACAACAATTGGCTAATATGCTTTCATTTAATAAAAAAAATTATCAAATGACTAAATTTTTTTGTTTCCTTTAGTTAGAGGCCCCGAACACTGGTCCCTAAAATAAAAAAAAATGATGACAGAAATTTGGTGCCCCCTTTCCTGTGGTGCCCCGGGCCCGGGCCCCAAATGCCCTGCCATAAATCAGTCCCTGTTTACTGTACTTTCGTTTCTATACGTTTACCTTGTGATGATATTTGTTTTTGTCTCAACCAAGGTTAATGAAATGTTTTACGGCTAAAATAATTGCATTACAATTGTTGAAAATTATTTCTTCGCAAAAGCAGAGGCGAGTCGAATATTAAACGCTGTCCTCTCATACCTAAAAGAAGCCGGAAGACTCCATATCAAGTCAAATACAATAAAAAGCAAATAAAAAAAAATCATTGGATTACACACCGTGACGTCGTTTGTCGGCCGTCGAGAGTAAACATCTTCAGCATTTCCGCAAAATGCCGCCCAGTCAATATGTTTACACTATTTACCGCGTGGAATTACACACTGGTCGGCATTCTAAACACGTCTCCTACCTGCCAATCCTTCTTCTACTCCAATGCTTCCTTTCTACACTCGCCGCTCACATATAATCTCAACCCCTCCCCTCCCCCGGGTAGCATCCAGAAGGAAGACGAGCAGCTGATTCCGACAAAAATTGGTCTACTACCGGTTGTGCTTTCAAGGGCATCAAGTCTTGGATTTTGTCCGGTGATGTTCCTGGGACTTTTTTTTTTTTTTTTGTTGTTTTTTGAGGGACCTTTGATACCGATTATTTATTACATGCATGTAACGAAAGCCTGAGATTAATTGTTTGCTATTACTCACACTCAATTATTATCATCTGCGATATATTCCGTCAGCAGACCTTCCTCTTTTTTTTTTTTGAGCAATCACGATTGCTTATTGTTTTCACTTGACTGTTTTTTGCGTTCCTATGATTTTATTTTTCCGCCAGCACCATCACCGTCGACCGGCTCCTCACGATGCTGCTCCTATAGCGAAAGCCGTCTCCAGGTTGCATCCATGTCCTACACACACGCGCATACATACACAACTACACACACACACACGCACACATACACAACTACACACACGCGCACACATACACAACTACACACACACGCACACATACACATACACACATACACACACACACACAAACATACACACATACACCTACACACACAAACACATACACACACGCATACATAGACACCTACACATACACACGCACAAAAACATACTCACAACTACTCACACATTCATGCCTGCACACAGACAGAAACACACATGCCTACACACACATACATATACCCCTACACACAAACACACATACCCCCCACACGCAAACACACACGCCTACATACACACACTCATGATTGCGAAAAACATAATTTCAATTCAAGATGTCAAAATTCAAATTTTTTTTTTTTTTTTTTTGAAGTAGGGCCTCGTTGACTTTCGTAATGTAGGAATTGTTGCAACTCTCGGAAAACAGAAGTTTTCCATGGAGGCAGAAGCTGGGACTGAAATTCCTTTCGGGGGAGGGGGAGAATTAACCGGTCTGAATCTATAGTACTTTTCTCTGCATACACCCCACCACTTAGGGACGGTCTTGGTGCTTACTGCGCCGGGGAAGGTCCCCATGCTGGGCGTCAGCCCAGCTGGGAGTTTATCCCTTAATATTTGAACCTTGCTCACCATGAGATACGGGATATCTCCCGAATCTATAATACTGGATGGAAGGGTATGTGAATGCCTCGTATTTCGTATTTCAATGTATTAGTGCAATTGTATACGCTTAGATCTTACATTTTTCGGCTGCTGCAACTGTATTATTTTTTGCAAATACAGTATAAACCCAATTTAAAGATTGTCAAGGGACTAGAAAAATACATCGTTAAATCAAGGATATCGTTAAATTAAGGACCATAGACATTCAGAGGCGGATCCAGAAATTTTTGAAAGGGGGGGGGTCAAGTTTCAATGACCACCGTTGTAATAGTTAAGCAGGTTTGCTCCCCAAAGATGATGGCGCACCCCCTCTTACGCTTAGGAGCACACCCCTGCCCAAAATTAGACCAAAATCAAAACCTTTCAAATCTCCCCCCCCCCTAATTTTTTCAACGAAGCAAACTGTGTTGTGTATTTTTATCAAAGTTGATATTTCTTTAGGAATACAGGCTGGTCACGTTACCTTAAGCTTTGAATATATGAGATTTCAACAAAAAATAGCTGGAAAAAGTCGGCACAACACACACACACACATGTGGTTTAATGTAGAAGGATGCTCTGAAAAACGGTTAAGCTCATTAGAGATGATTGTTCTTTTAAAAATCAACAAAAAAACTCAAAATAGCAATAGCCCACTAAACGAACCCAGTCGGTCCTTTGAATAATGATGCGCTGAGAAGAAATACCGAACAGAACCAAGCAAAGAAAAAAAAAAAAGGTTAACATTGATTTCAGATATAATAAATTGAAGTTTAATAATAATCATAATAAAATTCTTGAATTCTTGTCACAGGGGGTCAGCTGATCCTTTGACCCTCCCCTGAATCCGCCCCTGTAGACATTCAATGCATAGTCAAATCTGGACCAGTGAAATGTGTCATTAAAGTTAGGAAATCGTTAAATCGAAGTTACACTGAAAAAAAACAACAACTATGCTTACGGTATGGTAGAGTATGAGTACACATATTAAAAGCACATTCAAGGTATAGTAGGGTGAAATGAAAAAACTGAATTTTTGAATTTCGAAACACCAGGGCCCGAAAAGTTGCCTTTTAGCATCAATAGCAATAGGTTACCCTTAGAATCTTTTGGTTCCTAAACCGCTCTAAAAAGGTCCAAAAGTGCAAAAAATCGACAATTTTTGAAGGGCTATGGAGTAGGAGTCAAAGAGATGGAGTCGGGCTGATTTTTATGTAGAGGAAGCATTGGAGTCGACGCATTGGACGACGCATTGGAGTCGTCGGAAAACATACCGACTCCGACTCCGGGCTTCTTTTTTCTCTCATTTTCAATAACTCTCCTTTCATCAAAAAAAAAAAAAAAAAAAAACTGACTACAAATTGGTTCGATTTATGAATGAAGACCTACTAATCAGAAAATAACTGCCATTGACAACTAGCTGGCTTCTTCAGGGTTGCCAACGAAGAAGAAATATTTGAGGAGCATCTGTGACGATTTTGAGGAGTATTTTGAAATTTTGCGGAGCAGCTCGGTATTTTGTATAAAAATCAATGTAAAATAATAATAAACCATTTATCCAAAACTTTTTTTGAGCATTGATAATAATTTTAAGCACTGGGCATCAAAACAACTATTTTTAAATTAATAAAACAGCCTTATACACTATGCCGTGCTTTGAGTATTAGCAGCTTGAATTTTCCAAATTTACACGCCTGCTATTATTTACAAGTAAAATACAATAAAAATTACATAATTTAATTTTCTTAAAATATTTGGTAATCCTGGTCAGAATAAAGACCAAACGGGAAATGCGGAGCAAAACAACTTCTTTGCGGAGCTGCGGAGTTCCGCTATTTTTGCGCAGCAACACCGCAAAATGCGGTGGAGCAGTTGGCAACCCTGCTTCTTTATTTATTGAACTTTCACTTTCTGTAATAGCTATTATACCTCCGCCGACCCGATACTTGTCGGATTCGGGGCCGGAGGGTCCCGGGTTCGAACCTCGATGATCGAAGACCCACCGTCGCCATTAAAGGGGACTTTGCGACGTTAAATATGCTCGTGGTCTCAATGTCCTCCAAGTGAAACGGTAACTCTGGGGTTGCTAGTACTAGGTAGCTATTAGCTCCTGGACTAGTTCTAAATTCTCATTAACTGTTTGATCCGGTGATGGTGCTGCCATCTATCGGTATATAAAATAATGGAGGCAAGGCACTTAGTATGCAGTCCTCGACATAAATACAGTTGTAGTCAGTTGTGACTCTGAATAGGAATAGGAGGGCTTAACTAATAGCAACTGTCGGCAAAGGTTTTGTTCCAAAATATTTTGTAAGTAGAAGCAGTTTTTCAATGGGAAGTAATCACTTTCAAATAATATTTTTGTAAAACTTAGATTTCAGTTTTAAAATAGCAAAAGAAATGTTTCCGTGGGGAAAGTCGGGGCCCCGTAAGCCTGGGTGGAAACTTCTGAGCTGCGCGAATTCCAGTGGCGCACTCAGGATTTTTTTCTGGAAGGGGCGGCTAGAATTTTTTTAAAGAACGTGAAGTACGTGAATGGAGAGGCAAAATTAGTGTTTTTTCAACCTTTCCCAGATGTATGTAGATTTTTTTTTTTAAATTTCGTATCAGTAAAGTTTTATTGCACAGTTTTTATTTTAATTATGTACCAACTTCATAAAATTTCAGGGAAGAATAAATTGCGCTGTTCTGTTCTTGGTGCGTCCTCTCTCTCTCACAAAATCAGTTTAAATTTGTAAATCTTAAAAGATACACACCAACTTAATTATGCAAAAATTAGGAAATAACATTGAATAAAGAAAGCTGCAACAAATACTTCCTTTTTAAAGAAAATAAATTTTTGTAGAGATAAATGTCGATTGTTAGGAAAAGAGTTTTACAGCAGCCGTATTTTAAGAGTAATTTTCAACTATTTTGTACAATTCCCAAAATTATAGGCCAAATGACGCACTTTTAGACATTCTCTTTGGTCTAAGGAGGTTATGGCCATTTCTGAATTTCATCTGATCTCTGGGAGGGGCTTAAGCCCCATAGCCCCCTCCGTGGATGCGCCACTGGCGAATTCAAATAAGCTTTGGCACGAAAGCACTAATCCAAAAGATTCAATAAAATGTAGCAAATGCTATAAATCTCAAGACTATTCTATAAATAATAAACTTGGTTCTCATTAAAAGATTATAAATTAAAATCAGTATATAATTTCTTGATTGCAACGCTCAACAGAAGCTCATCTTTAAAAACTTTATATTAAGGTTAATTCTAAAACAGCCAATAAAATTTAAATTCAAAACTGAGAGAAGAAATATAGGTATATATTTCTTCAGCTATTCATACAAAGCTGTATACCGCCGCATTTTGTGTAAAATTTGCCCACAGACGCATATGTACCCATCCTCTTCCAGCAACAAAGTACCCTGTTTTCATTGAAATTTTATAGAGGAAATACAATTTAAGATTTATCAAGGGAAATTTTCGGAATGGAAGCATTTATATTTTTTATAAACTCTCAAACTAATTTGGGGTGCCCCCCCCCCCAGATGGGTGTCATCTGTTGGCTTTGCCAGGGCTGCGGAGTCGGAAGGAAAATGACCGACTCTGATTCCGGGATTTCAAAACGCCCGACTCCGACTTTAACTCCCACTCCGGCTTTTCTATTTATTTATTTTATTTTTTTTTTATTTTTTTTATTTTTTTTCAATTCACCCTCCCCCTTAAGAGGAGGGGAAAAAACTCTATACAGAGATTGAAATATTAATTCCTTTTTATGAAATTTAAGCGTTGTATTTTATTGTAAGCTTAAAATGCATACAACTTCAGAATTAAATTTGAAAATCAAATTTTTCCAGTAATTATGATTTTAAAATTGAGATCACATAATCATCCCATTGTTTAAAAAATTGAAAAGATTTTAATTTGTTCCTCATTAATTTTTAACATATAGATGTTGATCAAACCGTGTGCTTTTCATTTTTGAAAGTTGTAACTCGAGAGAGAGGGGGGGGGGAGGGGGAGAGAGAAATCGATTTTCTTGCGAAGTCAAAAACACCTTTTTTGAGTGGGGCGGTCCGCCTCGGCTGAGACCCACCTGGTGGGTGACACCACAAGTTAATTTCAGAGTTAATAAAAAATATATGTAGGGGAATGTGGGGCAAAGTGAAATGGTTAAGATGACTGAGTTTTTTCAAAATAAACAAATCGGAAACTTGTTTTGAAAATTACAGTACATAAAGAAAGAACATTGTATTTTATGATAAAACTTGCGTTGAAACAATTTTTTTTTTTATTTTTAGCGCTAAATTTGAGTTTTCAAAAAACAGTGGAAAATTTTCATCTTTCTTTTATGGGGCAAAGTGAAAAGTAAAATATTTTTCTAGTGAAATCTTTTTTATTCGGTTATGAAATATGTTTTTGATCAAAAGAATGAGTAAATAAAAGGTTAAGTGAATAAAAGAAAAGATAATGAAACAATAAACGATTAATTAAAGGAATAATTCAATTAATAAAAAGAAAAATAAATAAGCGAATAAAAGAATGGAAGAATACAAAAATAAATGAATAATTGAGTAAATTAGTGAATGAGTAAACGAAGGAATGTAAATGAATTATTTAATAAATGAAAACGTAAGTGATTTATATTAAATGATTGGTGAGTAAATGAAACAAACTATTTCACTTTGCCGCATCCACTTTGCCCCGCATGTACTTGACTAATTGTACAATTTATTTAAAATACAAACTAGTATGTTGTGGCCATCACGAAACTTTCTTCTATATTTTTCTTTTTTTTTTTTTCTGATCCCTCCCCATGCTTGACGAGGAAGCAATATTCCCAACAAAAACAAAATTACACATGCAAAAACTTGACGACCATCCCAATGTCTGAATTATTGCAAAAGCAAAGCAAAGAGCGAAAATTGAAAGTTATTTTAAAAGCCTTGCTTGAATTAATTACAAATATTTTATTTGTTAACAAACATAAGATGGCAACAGTTAAAAATTTTAAATCATTGAGATAATATTTCCTATCATTTCCATACAATTAAAATCACGAGAAATACGCAGACGACAATCTATTACGATATATCTTTCTTATTGTTGCATTAATAAAAATATTTTTATTCGCAAAAAAAAAAAAAAATCAACACCTCTTGGAGCGATCGGCGTCAAAATTGAACCAAAGCCTGTTTACATATGGATTCACATATATTCCAAATTTCAACCAGAACGTAGCATTACTTCTTGAGATAGGGCACTCAAAATGGAAAAAAAGAACGGGTGATTGCGCTACCCCCTTTTTAGCTGTTGACACAAAAATAAAATCAGTTCTTATACCCACTAAGGGCTACTTGCCGATAAATTTTTCTTTCATTCCGTTCATTATTTCTTGAGATACAGCAGTCACAATTGACGACAAAAAACGTTCTATAGCTCAACCCCCGCTTGAGTTATTGACACCAAAATTGAATCAGCACCTGTTCCTGTTAATACCAACATATGGACCAAATTTTGTTTGATTCCGCTAGTTACTTCCTGAGGAATAGCAAGCACGCGTAACTCGAAAAACGTCCCATTGCTCCACCCCCCCTTGGAGGAATTCGCGCCAAAAACTAATGGGCACAAGTTCACATAGGGGCACATATGTGTACTAAATTTCGTTCGATTTCATGCGGTAGTTTTTGTTGTAGAGCGGCCACAAAAAACTGGTCACACACAGACGTGACACACATACATACACACACACACATACACACATACACACACACACACACAGACAGACAGACATTTTCCAAAAATGGTCGAAATGGACTCAGCACACCTCAAAACGTTCGAATCCGTCAAAATTCGAAATTCGAAAATTTGCACGAATCCAATACATTCTTCTATATATTAGATATAGAAGAAAGTAAAAAGGCTTAATATTAACTAATTTAATACTTCATTGAACATTAGGAGACCTCAATTAGTATTCAAAATGTTAATAACAATAAGTTTATCATTTTATAGCAACAAATATAATTTTTGACTTACAACAAAATATTACAATATGATTATCAATTTTTGAAAATTGCCTGTATTATCATATGCTCTTCGGCTGTATTTTTTTCCTGACTGAAATAGAATACATATGGCACTACATACTTAAAATAATACCTGATAGGTGGAACTAAAAGTAGAGTAAATATTTCACCATTTCACTTTGATCCGCTACTTTACTTTGCCCCGTGTTCCCCTACTTTAACTGTGGAAAAATTCTCCAAAAAATCTGAAATTATATTTTATACATAAAATTTCAACGAAAATTGGGCGCTGTACTTGTATTGCGGGGAGATACGGGATACATGTACGCCAGGAGCAAATTTTGCAGAAAATGCGGTGGCATACAGCTTTGTACAAATAGCTTTTATTATTCCTATAATTCTTCTTCGCTCAATTTTTAGCCTACTTTCCCAGTAAAAGTCAGAAAAAAGAAGAAAAAAGCATGAAAGAAGCTTAATGCATCTTAATAATGTCGCGAAAAAAAAAAAAAAAATCAAAAATGAATAAAATAATTAAATAAATATCGAAAAATTAAAAATTGAAGAGTAGGGTATTGAGATGGGGAAAAATGTCTGTCGATCTGTCTGTCGGTCCGTCGGTCTGTCCCCCGCCCCTAATAACTTTTGAATGAATAGTCCGATTCGAACAAACTTTTCTTTTGTTCGAAAGATCTCGGCGAGGACACCTCATCCCCATATTTCACTTTTTGATTTAAACTATTTTTTGTTCAATTTTGAACAGTTCAAAAAAACTTAACATTAGCGCCTACGTTGAAACTGAAAGTCAATGTAGATTCCTTACTTGAAGGCGGATTTATTTCAAACAAATTTTGTTGGAAATAGCTCTTGACGCCAAACTCCAGACTCCGACTCCGATAATTTAGAGGCACCTGACACCGACTCCGACTCCTGTGCCCGACAATTAATCGGACTCCGACTCCCCGACTTCGACTCTGAAATGTCGCTTTGAAAATCGAACTATTGGAAAATTTGATTTTCAAATTGAATTTCCAACGTTGTATGAATCTTAGATTTGCAATAAAACGCGACGCCAAAATTTCATAAAAAATAACCAATATTTCGATCATGGTTTAGGGTTTTTTCCCTTCCCATGAGGGAAAAAAATTGATTTAAAAAAAAAAAAAAAGAAGAAGAAAGTCGGAGTCGGAGTCGGACGTTTCAAAATTTAGGAGTTAGAGTCGGAGTCGGATATATAGTAATTGTAAATGTGTAAATGACGTGACTGAGTGAATGGTAAGGACAAAATGGGACACGAAATGCTGCCACCTCCTTTCCTTGTGGTGGCTTCTGGGCTGCTAATATGTTACAATATGAATACATTTCAAACAAAGAGCTGCAATGTGTACATTCATTAAAAAACAATAATAACTGGACTACAAAAGAAAAAATATTGCTATGGGCAAAAAAAAAAAAAAAAAACCATAAAAATTAAATTTTTAGTTAAGCTCGCGAAACTTCACGGTTTATGTGCGAACTAAAATCTGTAACGAGTGTAAATAATTTTAAAGATATCTAAAAAAAAAAGTTAAAAGGAAGCATTTGAACGGAATAAGAGCAAAAATTTTAATTTTCACAAAAATATTTGAAAATTGACCATTTTTAAATATTTTTGGAGAATTTTAAGTTAAAAAAAAAGCATTTACTTTCGTTTTAGTTTATCAAGAGAGTTAAGCTAAAATTTACCAATAATCTTCTCTAAATACTTCAGATTTATATGCTGGAATTCAAAAACAATTTTGGACAAGTAAATAGTGAAAAACGTTTTTCAAAAACGCTTTTAAAGTGATGACTTCTCTTGAATCAAAGAAAGTTTCGAAAACTTATACTTGAAACGTTTCAAATATTTATACTTTTTCAAATTCAGCCTCGAAATTCGTTTGTCAACTAAATTAACAAACTTAACCTCATAATTACTTCTATTATTTTTCATTGTTTTTGCAACAATTGAAAATCAGAACCGAGAAATAGCCTTTAATAAAAATGAACCGAATTTTTTACCCTTGCCTTATCCGAGCTTTGTAGGATTTCGTGGTTTATAAATGAGTACAATTTTTTTTTTTGCTGAAATTTATCCTTTTACCACAAAAATAAATAAATAAATAAATAAATAAATAAAAAAAATAAATAAATAAATAAAATTTGCAAAATCAATACTTCGAAAAGATTTATGGGATGCGATATATTTTGAATTTGGGATTTAAAAAGTTTTTTTTAACCCCTTCAGACCTGGTGTCCGGTATACCGGACATACATTTTAAACAGCTGCTAATCATTTAATAATTGACTTAATTAGTTGATTTTTTTGTAGTTGATTCTTTACATTCTGCTTATTATAATCTGTGAAATAATTTTTCGTTTTGGGATTGACAACACTGACATATAAGGATTGAGAGATAGAGAGTGGCTCATTTTTCCAACCATGGATTTTCATCTGAAAAGCGAGGTTTTTTTCCTGATTTTTTAAAAAATATATAATTTTTAATTAATCGTTTCAAACGCTTATATTATGTTTTATAATTGTAGAGTATTTTATAATGAAGTTTGTTTGGTATTTTATGGTTTTTGTACATGAAATATTGATTTCAAAAATATAAGTTTGGAATGCTGGACGTGCCATAACTCTTTTAATTTTTCTCCTACAAACTCAAAATTTTGTCGATAAGATACCCTTTACCATAGTACACTGTGTACCAAATATCAACATTTTTGTCAAAGATTTCATAATTCCGGCTGAAGGGGTTAAAAATGCTTTTAGTAACTAAAAAGTAAAATAATCCCCTAAAATGAGTACATAAAGTCATTAAAAAGCAATAAAAGTTCCATTGAAAAGTTAAAATGCAAACTTAAAAGCATGAGGAGGAACGGAAAAGAAAAAAAAAACATCAATTTCATCGGTCGGAAATTATTTCGCCAATTTGGTTTTTTGGAATGTCCCACGCAGGGCCGACGAGAGGCCATGTCAACCCTAGTCGGAAACTAGGAGCCCATCTCGGAATCAGAGTTGTACGAATTTGACAAATTTTATGGCGGGAGGCAGACCCGACGATCAAACTGACAAGGGGCTCATCTTGGTTATCGGCGGCCCTGGTCCCACGTTATGACAGTAGGGTTGTTTCCTTTAGTCAAAAGTACTACTTTTAGTCATTGAAATTGATAGAATGAGCACTAAATAAATAAATAAATAAATAAATAAAAATAATTTTAACTTTGACATCTTGAATTCAAATTATGTTTTTCGCAATCACGAGCGTGTGTGTTTATGTGTGTGTGGGGGGTATGTGTGTTTGTGCGTAGGCGGGTATGTGTACGTGTAGGCATGTGTTTGTGTCTGCGTGCAGGTATGAGTGTGTGGGTAGTTGTGTGTATGAGTGTTTGTGTGTGTGGGGGGAATGTGTATGTGTGTGTAGGCATATGTGTTTGTGTCTGTGTGCAGGCATGAGTGTGTGTTGGTAGTTGTGTGTAGGCGTGTTTGTATGTGTCTGTATGTATGCGTGTGTGTGTGTATGTGTGTAGGCTTATGTATGTGTATGTGTGTGTGTACGTGCGTGTATGTATGCGCGAGTGTGTAGGACATGGATGCAACCTGGAGACGGCTTTCGCTATAGGAGCAGCATCGTGAGGAGCCGGTCGACGGTGATGGTGCGGAGGGTGGCGGTGGGAAAATAAAATGATAGCACATCAAAACAGTCATGTGAGAACAATAAGCAATCGTGATTGCTCAAAAAAAAAAAAAAAAAAACATGTGCCCAGAAAATACTTTTATTTTCCCAACAGTAATTTTTAAACTAATTTTTTTTAAAATGTCCGATTTTTCAAACAATGATTGATCTTTATAACGTTACAAACGATGAACTTAGACGCGGATTCCACTTGCGCGCTGAATACTTACGCTTGCTGTCTACCGCGTTACCACGCGTAATATTTAATTCAGAAGCAAATTAAATATTACGCTCTACGCTTGCTATCAACCATATCATCGCCATACATGTGAGTAAAGAAGCGAATTAAATATTACGCTCAGCTCTAATGGCAACAGTGAACGGTAGTTCATCATTTGCGATGTCATGCGCAGAAGCGTAAAAAATAAAAATGAGTCTGCGCACCGATTTAAATAATTTTTTAAAACTAGTAAACTTTGACGAATTATTTAAAAAATGATCAAATCCTATGTCTTTAAGCATGCTCTTTCAGAAAAAAATACTTTTAAAATTTCGGAAATGACACCACATTCCCCTCTAGTTGATTGCATTAGAAAAATGATAAAAACGGCAGTCAATAAGATTCGGATAAGTTCGTACACGATTACGCGTTTAAGGAATCCTTCAATTAACAATCAATCGGTCGCCTAAATATTTAAACTCCAGATTATATAACAGAACATCATGTACCTAGGAAAGTAATAGCTTGCGCTTGGTGAAAGCGGGTTTCCTTTTGGCCGGGGGTCACCGAAAAGGAATCCTTCCAAAAAGAGGCTATTCCAGGAGTCAGAACAACAGATGACCCCGTGAGCTCAATCGCAGACCGGTTCTCACTTTTTCCTTTTGAGATTCGGATCATTAAATCAAGGCCACTTCTACACAGCTCCAGAACCTCTCTGCCGATGATGGTTCATGTTCATCCTCTCCACTCCCCCTCTTACCATCTTCTAAATATATAAATCAACCTCACCGCTCGCTTCCGATTTGTTGGTAAACGCCATAATGAAGAAAGCGTTGTTTTTCCTCTGGGAGGAAGATTTTTTTTTTTTTTCAAATAATCATTATATAGATTTTCGTTGCTGTTGCTGTCGGCAATGTAAACGATGCATGATAGCCAGCAACAACGGAAGCGTGATGTTGTGAAAAGATTTCTGAGCGTGGAATTAGTAAATAAACACGTGTGTTGTGCAAGGGTGCCCACAGGGGGGGGGGGGGGATCATGGCGCAAGTTGCGCCATCAACAATTTAGGGGGGATTTTTTTAATTATTTATTTATTTATTTATTAAAATTTATTTATTTAATTGTTTTAAATTATAATTATTTATTCACTTATTAAAATTTATTTATTTAGTTGTTTTAAATTATAATTATTTATTTATTTAGTTGTTTTAAATTATAATTATTTATTTTATTTTGTTTATAGTTTATTTCATTTATTTATTTAGTTTGTGTGTGTATGTGTGTGTGTGTGTGTGTATGTCATTGTGGCGTAGCACAGAACTTTTTGAATAAAAAAAGAATAGTTACAAGTAAAAATAATAATTAAAAATAAACAAATAAATAATATTTTTAAAAAATAAATAAAATAAAGAAGAGAGCTAAAAAGTAAAAAAAAAGGTGAAAGACGTAGGGAATGAGAAAAAGGGGGGTGTTGCGCCATTAAACTTGGGAGGGGGGGATGGGCACCCCTGGTGTGGTGTGGTCAGTGTGTCGTAACACCAACTACTTTCATTAGATTGAAAGCTAAAACAAACAGTTTTATTTCCTGGTGTATTTTCATGATATTCATTCAATCATGTATTTTGACTGTCATGAACAAATCTGTCGTTTCATTTTTTTTTTGGAATTAATTAGCGTGGAACATAGTTGAACAAGGCAGTCAGCTTAGCAGAATATGGAATGCAGTTAAATTTGTTCATTGGAACGCTTTCGGATAGTTAATATGTCGGTTGTTTGGTAGCCGAAAGAAGGATATCTACAGCAGAAGGACCGTCACGTCGATTTTTCCAGAGGGGTCTAAGGGTATACGAATAATTTACACTCAATGTAATTTATACGAAAAAAAACCCACGCTCATTTACCAGAGTCCGATTAAGATATTGGGGGATCCTAAGCCAAACGCTATCTTGCCCCCCCCCCCCGGAGTCAAACCCAGGGGCGTTCACGGGGTCCGTCACAAGTGATTTTTACGCCCCTCCCTCCATGTTGTTTTCCCTACATTCCTATATATGTTTCACCAGTCATTATCGGGCCCCTTCTGGCTCGGGCCCAGGCCAACAGGTGTCTCCCCCCCCCCCCGGTGAACGCCACTAGTCAAACCTAACAGTTGGCTGAAGCAATTTTCGCCATTTGGGGGTCAGTGGGTCATAAAAAGTGGGTGTCGGCTATGCTACGGCTCATTTGGGCCTATTCAGGGATCAAGCCCTGTCATTTACATGTAAAGAAAAATTCCCTCAGCTGGGGGGGGGGTGTCAGTTAACCCCTTGATCCCTCGTCAGTGATTGGCCTGGTCTAAATTGGTTCCTTGCTTTTGGACTTCCATTTTGTGTACTGTACTTAGATGTGAAGAAAAAATAGTGTATGCCTTTACTTAAAAAATCGTTATCCTAAACAACACGACCCCTTTTTTATCGCAAGGGCAAACAGGGCCGCTGTTTCGGGACCCCATTTGAAGGGAATACCCCAAAACTACTAAACTGTACCCCAAAAACTGTACAAAACAATTTGAAAGAAAAAAAGTATTTTTTAAATCGAAATCGAAGAAAAAATGATATTTAATAATCTAGAAAAAAGCAATCCTGGAAAATATAGATTTTTCAAAGTAAAAATTTTATTAGAGAGAGTTTACACTTCACACGCTGAAATAAATAAGCCGGCAATGTGTGTGTGTGTGTGAATGGAAGACGTTCAATTAAGCAATTCTTAATTTATGAATCAGTCTACGCCATCGCTAAGTAAGTAACAAGTTACAAATAAATATTTTCTGAAAAGCGATTTTATTTTTAATCATGTATGTGCGTAATTAAGATTAACTAAGTGACCTCCCCTCCCCCTCCCAAAAAAAGAGATAAATCCTTTGCCCATAAGAATTGAATTATTACCTTTTTTGCTTGAAAAGTAAAAGAGAAAGAAAACAACGTAAGGCAGAATTTTTACAGGAAACTGCATACACGTGTTTCTAGGTTGCAAGGAACCCCTTCGTCAATGCAAAAGAAGTGAACTTATGGATACAAAGACATCCTACAAAAGCAGAATACGGATTATTTTTTTCGACATCCGCATCTATATTTTTGTATTTTGTCAGGTGTCTTTTCATCCAAAAGCCCACTTTTTTAGCCTACTTTCCCAGTAAAAGTCAGAAAAAGAAGAAAAAAGCATGAAAGAAGGGTAAATGCATCTGAAAAATATCGCGAAAAACAAAAAAAATCAAAAATAAGTAAAATAATTAAATAAAGATTGAAAAATTAAAAATTGGAAAGTAGGGTATTGAGATGGGGAAAAATGTCTGTCTGTCGGTCTGTCTGTCTGTCCCCCCCCCCCCCTAATAACTTTTGAATGAATAGTCCGATTTGAACAAACTTTTTTTTGTTCGAAAGATCTCGGCGAGTACACCTCATTCCCATATTTCACTTTTTGATTTGAACTATTTTTTGTTCAATTTTGAACAATTCAAAAAGACTTAACATTAGCGCCTACGGGGAAATTCAAGGCAATTCCGAACTGTGAGGCGAATTTGCTTCAAGCAAACTTTGTAGGAAAAAACTTTTGATGAAAAACTTGTATATACAAAATATCGTTTTGATTTGAACAATTTTCCGTTCAATTTTGAACAGTTCAAATCCCTTAACATTAGCGCCTACGGGGAAGCTGAAAGTCAATGTAGATTCCGTACTTGAAGGCGGATTTACTTCAAACAAATTTTGTTGGAAACATCTCTGGACAACAAACTCCAGACTCCGACAATTTAGGGGCACCTGACTCCGACTCGACTCCTGTGCCCGATAATTAATCGGACTCCGACTCCCCGACTTCGACTCTGACTTCGTAGCTTTGGCAAAAATTTATACACGGAGGACAAATGACTGACTCCGATTCTTAGATATTCGACTCCGACTCCTTTACCCCAAAATGAGATTGACTCTGACTCCGACTCCGCAGCTATGGTTTTGATTGTGAAATAATTATTGTTGATATGACTTGTTTTTATTTTCACGCTAAAGTTTTAATTTATGTATTCAGTTTTCGGCGGATAAACTCGAAATCATTTATGCTTCTACATAAAGATATGAGCAGACGATTTTTTTTTTTTTTTTTTTTTTTGACAATGAAAATTATTTCTTTAAGTTGACATTTTATTGTTTTTTTTTATTTTGGTAATTGCATTAATTCATTTAAAAATTATTTTTGGCAACAGGGGAAAAAAGAAACGATTTTTTTTAAATATGATGTATTTATTTTATTAAGCTTATTAATTTTAATTATTATTTTTTCGTTTCGAAAGCTGTTAAAGAATTTTTTTAATGGAAAAAAGTGTATTAGCTGCTTTGTTTAAAAGGTGCTGTTTTTTTTAAAGATAAGTGAGGAATATTTTATTCCTAGAAATCAGTTTAAAATATTTAAAAAATATTTTTGAAACAATTTGCGGTTTTAGCTGGTTTTGAGAATATTGTTCAGGTACTAGAAAGTAGTATGGGTATATGGGAAAGTAGGCTCGTTTAGTTCTAGACAGAACTTCTTGTTTTACATTGAAATAGGAGTTCTTTGTAATCGTGGCTTACGTTGTTTTATTTTTCTTCCTTCTACTTCTGCTCATAGTAGTTTACTGAAACAAAGTTTACAGATCGAATACAGAGCGAGAGCAATCTTTGGGGAAGAGGGCTCCAAAAACAATGTCTGCTTCGGGGCCCCATCTGACTTTAGTCGGGCCCTGGTTGTAATTGCTATCGCTGAGGTTCTGAGGTTGCAGGTTTTATAACGATCTCAGGTAGAGGTGCCCACGGGGGGGGGGATTATGATTCAAGTTGGTGCCATCAAATTTTTTTTTGGAGGGGGAGGGGAGATTTTTAAAAAATTTTTTACATTTTTACTTTGAGTAATTTATTTTATTTTATTTTAGTTAGTCTGTTTGTATTTTATTTCATTTATTTATTTAGTTTGTGTGAGTGCACGCGTGTGTGTGTATGTGGTATGTCTTTGGCGTAGCACAGAACTATTCAAAAAAAAAAAAAAATAAATAAATAAATAAATAAATAAATAAAAATAAATAAATAATAATAATAATAATAAAAATTGCAATAATGCGTAAACATTGAAAAATAAATAAATGAATACATTAAAAATATTTTTAAAAGGAGATACAAAAAAAGAGAGCGGAAAAATAAAAAAAAGGAAAGAGGGTTGAGATTTTTTTTTTTTTTTTTTTGGGGGGGGGGAGGGAGATGGGTTCTCCAAAATCACAGGGCAAATCAAAGGGCTTCATTCAACTACGTAATTCATTAGGTAACTCGAAACTTCCTTACGGAATGGAAGATATAAAATCCACAGTTTATATTTTTAACGGCCGGTTTATGGGTTCCAGAAGCGGGAGAAAACAATCATCATTTTCTTTTTTTAAAGAAATGAAGTTCTCTCAAGGTGAACGAAATACGAAGAACCTTCTCTTTACTCTTCGAGAAGAAATAGAGATTATTACGTAGGCTCCTATCAGGATAGATCTTGCAAAGCAGCGTGTTTCATCCCTTTTTGGCCCACAGACCGGTAAAAGTTTCTGGAAAAAATTTACAAAATAGTTATTCTCTTTTTTTTCACTTCGCAGAAAACTTCGCGAGACATTCAGAAACTGCTACATAAGTTACTTGTGACATTTTTACTATCATTTACTTACAACAATATTTAAATATCAAGACAAATAAGTTTTTTCTAGAATTATTTTATTCGTCAAAAAAGAATAAATCTCTGAGAAAATTCGCAGAAACATCATGAAAAATTATCACAAAATTCACTCTAGTTATAAAAATAAAGGAAAAAGCACGCTTTCGTAGCAAAATGAACTAAAAAGTGAAAAATAATCTTTTGATGATAGTAGTTGACCAATCACTTTCATTTTAATGTAATACAAAAAAGCGTGGGGTGCTGTCTATTTACAGTTTTGCTTGGACAACAAATGGAAAAAATTCAAGACAACTGATAAGAAGCCCCCCACGCTTTTTTGTATTACATTAAAATTTAATGATTGGTCAACTACTATCATCCAAAGATTATTTTTCACTTTTTAGTTCATTTTGCTACGAAAGCGTGTTTTTTTTAGTTTTTTAAACTATTATTTTATTTTTCTGTTTTTTAGTCTTATGTTGGAGAATTATCAGGCGATGAAGTTATTTATAAAACGAGTGCAAGGAAATATCTTAAAGTTTAGACAAGGACAAGGGCACCCCAATGGGAAGCTACTGTGAGTCATCGATGTATGTCATATTTATATTACTTTGGAAATTTCAGATGCATTTGAATAAAAGTTTTGTTCAACAATGATCTGATCAGCAATGAATTTCCAATTGAAGGCTCACCTAAATTTTGACACATGAAATTAGTTAAAAACAATTATATTTCATGTTCTAATTACCTTGGAACATTGGAACAAATTTTGTCTGATGCAGAAAAATTAAAGTTTTCTGTAGATATTTTTAAATAATTTTTGCGAGCATTTTTTAATGTATTTTTTAAAATTTTTCCTTTATCACATTGTTGGATTTATGCCAAAATATTGATTAAAATTGGAGGAAACTAACAATTAAAAGAGTTAATTAATTAATTTGATTATAGAATATTGCATTGTCATCGGGTCTGAGGTCGCGTGCCAAATTTCAAAAGAATCCGATCGCAGGAAGTGGGCGAAATTTGAGCTGCAAGATTCCGTTACAAGATACATACATACATTATATACATACATACATACAGGTGAAGCTAATAAAAGCGTGTTAAAAAAAAGACGTATTATATACATTAAGAGTTGCCTCTCAAGCTTTGTATAATGACTGCGTTTATAATATCACTAGAAAATCACACGTCAAGGTATGACGGGTGAAAATTGCTTCTACATTTGAATGAAGTCATTGCCTGTTTGGTGATATTTTCATGGTTGAAATAGTAACCTTAACTCCAGAGGATGAACCCTAAACTCCAGTAGATAGCTTTCATTGTTGACCACTTTTTCGTTTCTTCATTTCTCTGAAACGACAATCTTATCAGTAAAACAGTTAAGTAACCGGATCCAGTTCAGCCTTGTCACAATAGAGCCTTTCCCTGCATGTTAAACATTTCCAACACACATCAGATAAGGAAACGTTTATTCGGAGCGAGGCCAGGAGTCGAACCCATCCCCTCCAAGTACACCAAATCATCGCTTGCACCACTGAGCCACAGAAGCTCCACAAGAACTAAAAATGAGAAATCCGAGTACAGTAGAGGGCTACCAACCTTCAAAAAAAATAAAATTATGAATTTTATTTTCTAAAACGGATTCCGGCTCATGTAAATATTTTTGGTAACGAGAAGGCCGATGAGCTTGCAAAGGCATCCCGTAATAATTCTCCTCAGCCATCTAACTCCCTAAATCCCTCGGTGACGCCAACGCTGTTGCTGGTCGAAGACTAACGGTCAACAAGCGAAAAGAAATTGTGGATTTGAACTGTGACAGAGTTATATCGAATACTATAACCAGACTTAAGACAAATCACTTAAAGGGGATGAGGATTTCTGCGGACGGGCAGCATATAGTTACGCCAACTTTTGTCCTCATTGCCCAGATGACATCCCACCGTCTCGTCAACACATCTTCAGTTGTCCAGCAATCCAGGCCAAACTTTTAAACATCGGCTTAGAAGACCCAGTGGACCTACTCTATACAGATAAGGCTGTTGAAGTTCCAAAGGGCAGTCTACGACAGCTCCGAAGCCATATAATTGCACATTATCACAGACACGACATCATCATCATCATTTTCTAAAATAATGGTACTGGCGTAAAACAAAACGTGTTACCAATCTTTACTACGTATTATTCTTTTGATATAGAGAAATTTAAAGAAATTAAGACAGTTTTTTTTTTTTTATTATTGAAGGTCAAAATCTCCGAGGACCTGTCAAGTTTGTCTGCCGGTTTACCTAACTGGTGGTTGAGAAAAATTACTGTAAAAGAAAATGGCTTTGATCCAGATTATGATGAATAATGATGAAACTGAAATTTATTAAACCAATAAACTTTGTTGAATTACTAAACCCCTTGACATCAATGACGTTTCGAAGCTATTAAAAGAGTTTGCAACGGTACATGAAATAAATGACCAGTCCGTGACGTCAGTCTACAAATGATTGACGTCTTAAAGACACCTATATCTACAACGGCACATAAAATGTGTGACGTCTTTCATACATCATTAATCAAGGAGTTAAATTTAGTATTCCAAACGTTTCGCCTTATATTATGATTAGCAGGTGATTGAAAAGAGCAGTATGGGCAGATTGCAGTATTTTCGCTACTGAGTATGAAGGGAACTCAGCAGACTCATTTCAAAGAAAAGTAATTATTTATCCCTGTTTCCCGAATAATTTCCCGTATGAGGTTGTCTTTAAATGATGTCATGCTTTGAGGGGGGGAGGGGGTTCATGAAATAGAGAGTTTATGACAAGGGGGAGGGAGGGGGCAAACAAGAAATGTGACATCAACATTTTGTCCTAACAATTTGCTTTTGAAAAATAGCGTGACGTGTGACAAGGTGGAGGAGGGAGGATTGGGCAAAGCGGGTGACTTTGTGACAAAGGTGGGGGGGGGGGGCGGTCAAAAATTTTGATAAGAAGGTGAGACACCATTTATGGACGGCTCCTATGAGCATTTCGCTTAATGCAATAATGGCTAAGGTCCCCCCCCCCCAAAAAAAAAAACACATTACCGGCCGGAGGGTAGGCATCACTTTTTTTAAAGGTGAATTAGCATTTGGACCTATGAAAATTATTGTTAATATTCTTGTTTAAAATGAATAATTAAAAAACAATGCATCTAGCGCAGCCAGAATACTTTCGGGATGGGGGAGGAATAATATCTTCTTAGAGGGGGTGCTTTGGATCAAAAATACCTTCTGGGGGGGGGGTGATCAAAAATACTTTTTGAAGGGGTTTTTTGATCAAAACAGCCCATTCATATGCATAAACTACTGGATTAGAATTTGCGTTTATGTTAAAACCAATGGCCCTGGGGGTTGTTTTCACCATCCAAACTCCCCTTCGCTGCGCCACTGAATTGTGAATTTCATACAAAATATGCAACACATAAAATTTCGTAGCAAAAATATGAATCTTGAAGTCAATACAATTTTTGTCATTGGATTTCTTTGAGCACTGCTTCGCAGTTGAGATGCATGATGGCATTTCTACCAGAAAAATGGCATCTTCTTGAGGCGATTCATTTAAAAGGAGAGTTATCATTGGCAATAATATTATAGTTGCGAATAGCGATGATTTTGCAATATCCCTGCGAAGATAGCATTTTGCATTTCAGGACCAATAACCTAAAAAAGGAAGCTCAGCCTTCATATTATCACAAGCGCACTCTATAACAGGGGTGCCCACAGGGGGGAAAGGGATTACGGCGCAAGTTGCGCCATCAATTTTTGGGGGAGGGGAGGGGATTTTAAATTTTTTAAAATTTATTTATTTAAATTCATTTATTGATTTATTTTTAAATCGAATCATTTATTTTATTTTACTTTATTCTATTCATATTTTATTTCATTTATTTATCAACAGCTGTGTGTGTGTGTGTGTTATTGGTGTAGTATAGAACTTTTTAATAAAATAATAATAATAATTAAAAATAAATAAATAAATAAATAAATAAATTTAGAAATAAATAAATAAATAAATTTTAAAAATAAATTAATAAAAATAATTAAAAAAAAATCAAATAAAAAAAAGAAAGCTAAAAATAGCTTTTTTGGGGGGTGGGGGGAATTTGCACCATTGAACTTGGGGGGGATGGACACCCCTGCTATATAAGTCAGGTCAGCTAAGAAACCATTCAAAACTTAAATGCAAAGAAAATTCACCATGTTGGTGACTGAGAATCATTAAAATAATGAATCACACTGTAGATAAAAACTTATGTTGGGAAAAAATGTGGTGGGGGTGTTCTTGAAAGATGCTATTTTGAGAACTCACTGGTCATTGAAGGTGTTCCTGGAATATCAATTACAAAATTTATATTGACAATACAAGACAAACCAGCTCGTTATTTGTTGATTCCCACAACTAGTCTGCCCTAGGTGCAACACCCCCCTACGTGGTTTTGATCTGACAGAAATGTAATCAAGTAGAAAATAAACATTTTAAATTAAAAAAAAAAGAATTTTGAAGACATTATAAAAATATATTCACGTTTATAATATTTTTTCTTCTTACTTCGATCTTATTGCGCATGCACAAGATTAATATTTTTAATTATTATTAATTAATTTTCATAGTTCAAACAAATATGTTTCTCCCTCCCCCTTAACCTGAGCTGAAAATACAAAGAGTTCAAGTGGTAAGTATAAAAATATTGGCTCAACTAACTTCCGATTTCTGTCATTTCCGCTTTTTTCAGCTAAAGCAACAACGTAGCAATTAACTATTGATTGATGCGCAGTGAAAAAAAAAGGTAAAAAAATTATTTTACGAAGCTGTTAAAAGCCTTATGAATGAAACTATAGCATCTGTTTTCAAGTGTCCAGAATGACATTTGAAGAGCCCGCAGACGTAGTAAAATGTTTCGTACTATTTTTACGATTAAAAAAACAAACTATTAAAAAAAAAAAATGCTGCTTCGTTGGCGCAGATTACGTACCGGAAATGTACTGCCATCTAGTGGTCAATGTCGAAGCTATTTGTACAGGTTTTAATCCTTTTAATAACATGGCGGCGTAGAATTGGTCGTGTTTTGGAATCTGCTGAAGTTTTTGCAACATTCTAAAGATATTCTGCTGTTATTTGGAAAAAAATTCTACGCATTGGATACTTATAAGTAAGTAGAACTACTTCTCTAATCATAAAGGCACTTTGTTGCATATTAAATTGTTTAAATCGCCAAATGTTTTTTTGTTTATATTTCGGTTCTGTTATTTTTATTTCATTTTGTATTTATTTATAGTAGCAAAGTTAGATCTGTGGTGTGATGCACTGTAACTTAATGTTTCTGAAAATGTAGAATATTTTCTTGGCTTGCTTAACTTATATTATCAGGCTAGTTTTTCATTTATTTCTGATCGGATAAAGTAAACAAACATATTTTGACTTCATTTTGGTTTGTTTCGTATATATTATGTAAAATTTGGAAAACTTCGTTTTAGAGTTTGAATGAACAACTGTATTTCTTCTTTTTGAAAGGTATGAGTTTGTGAAATTGTCTTGAAAAATCCCATTTTGAAATCATGTTTAGTGAGTTATTTTTAGAAAGATTTCAATTTCTTGAGAAAACATATATTTTACTATGAGTACCCTTTTTTACAAATCGTCAGATAATCCTTTATTATTGTTCAGTATTGGCGATCATTTCTTTATTTTTAAGTTAATTAAAGAAATTTAGGAATACTGTCGTGCTCGAAACAAATGTACTTTTGTAAAGAATTTATCCGGTACTTAAAGTATATGTATTTCTGCCTCCACAAATGATTCACCGGATTTAATATTCCTAATTCTGATGTTTTATTCATGTCTTATGCTTTATATTTTATGTGAGGCATTCGGAGTAAAATATTCGTATAGCTTTTGAGATATAATGGATAAAAGCTTTCATTAAGTCAGCCAAACTAGTATAGCGTAAGAAATAAATTAATGGAAAAAAAGTAAAATGTTTCTGACAAGTTAAAAGTTTTGCAATCAAAAATTGCAACCTGGTTTTAAAACATCGTGTTTTTTTTTTAATTTATTTTTTATTATTATTTTTTATTCATCATTATTGTTATTATAACTTTTTTTTTTAATTTTTATGTTCTATAATTATAGTTAATTACTTCCAAGTTCTTAAATGTTATACATTCACATAAATTTCAGTACATAATTTCAGAGATTTTTCATTCAAATAGCGCTCAAAAATCGCTTTTTTTTAAACAGTTACACCATAATACATGAAGCAGTCAGTCATCAAAAAATATATTTGCAAGAAATGAGCAATATTGAAAAGTTATAAAATAAAAAAGTTGAAAACTGCAATATTGAAAAATATATATTTGTGTTTATTTTAACGCAGATAAACTGGAAATGAAAACGATGTTCTAAATGACTTTATTTAATATCTTTTCTGTAAGAAATTCTTGAGTTTGATGTGATTCAAAGAATCATCATTCATACTTACCGTACGTATCGCATCAAAGATCCTAAGTTCTGTGAATTATGTGACTCACTACCTACCAATCGCAAAGCGAATTGATTGAGAAACGTCACGCGGCAAATGTGAAATCAATGAACGATCTTCATTGCTTAAAATAAATAAATATCCTTTTTGGACTGAAAACGTTTTTTTTTTTTTTTTTTTACATTTAAGTGTAGCAACATATGATGTTTTCCAGAACTAGATTTCTTAAAAGTTATTTAATTTTTAAACTTTTCTTCTCAAATCAGTTTATAAACTGATTATACATTTATAATTAAAATAATTTACGAAGATTTTGAATTTTATTTCATAAAGTTTTCGCTTTTAATTAGTAAGAAAAAAAATATCCAGACTGCTTCTCGTATGAATTTAGCTGCGCTTTGTATTTTACGAACAAATGCAAGCGAGAGTGCCACAAAATTATAATTTTTTTTCCTAAATAATCCATTTAGATTTGAAAATTAAATACGAAATGTCTCAATTCGTGAACTAAATGTCGTCGTCTGTTCTATAGCTTAAAGTTAACATCTTTAATCCTATTAGGAAGAGAATTTAGAAATCCTATTAATAATAAATTTAATTAGAAATCCTATTAGAGAATTAATTACTAATTTCCATCGTTGGCAAATGAAACCAAATATTGTGGGAAAATGCAATCTGAATGCATGTTAAGTTTTTTTTTATTCCTTGGAGGGCAAAAATAAATAAATAAATAAAAATTGAAATAAATGATGAAGTAAATGAATGAAAAGAACTCTTTCCTTTTTCATTTTTTGCCTTATTTCCCGTTTAAGTAGGAAAAAAAATGAATAAAGACATGACAGGTGGCTTAATGCATCGTAAAAATAACTCAGTGCAAAAAAAGTAAAATAATAATAATAATAATAATAATAATAATAATAATTAAGTAAATATCGAAAAATAAGAAATTGGAAAGTAGTTTTGAGATAGGGAAAATGTGTGTCTTTCGGTCACTTTTTGTGTTTTGATTTTTTAAACTTTTCTTTCCTTCTTAATTTTTTGCCTACTTTCCCGTTAAAGTAGGGAAAAAAAAAAAGAATAAAGACATGAGAGGTGGTTTAATACATCGTAAAAATATCTCAGTGCAAAAAAAGTAAATAAATAAATAAATAAATAAATAATAATAATTAAGTAAATATCGAAAGATTAAAAATTGGAAAGTAGTTTTGAGATGGGGAAAAGGTATGTCTGTCGGTCACTTTTTGATTTGAACAATTTTTTGTTCAATTTTGAACATTTCAAACAAACGTAATATTAATGCCTACAGGAAAATTTAAGGCAAATATAAATACTGAACTGAAAGGCGGATTTGCTTCAAACAAACTTAGTTGGAAAAAGCTCTTGATGAAGAACATATATTTTTTTTATTATTTATTTATTTATTTTATTTATTTATTTATTTTTTTTTTTTGACTTAGCTGTTTTAAGAGTTTCAACAATTCAAAATTTTTTAACATTAACACTGAGTCCCTTTTTCGAAGCAAATGTGGCTTTCAGAAGGGGTTTGTGACTAGGGCGCCGTACCTTTTAAACATGGGCCTATATAAATGAATATTAATATTGTTATGAAACACGTTTGGGTGAAAATGAGCTAAGTAAACAAACTTCAGACGCATCTTTAAAATGTTTTTAGCCTTCTTTTTGTAAGATGATATATTTTTTTCTCTCCATAGAACAAACCAGATGCCAAGCGAGAAAGTTTCACACACGCAGCAGCTTCACTTGCATTTTGAAAACGTGTAAGTTGT
Source organism: Uloborus diversus (assembly GCF_026930045.1). Lineage (NCBI taxonomy): Eukaryota > Metazoa > Arthropoda > Arachnida > Araneae > Uloboridae > Uloborus > Uloborus diversus. Next base: position 4,504,991 of record NW_026557765.1, read on the forward strand.
TTTTTGTTTATTGGTAAAGATTTTTTAAAATAAAAGACGAGATAATGGTGTGCACAAGAGAGTTTTACTGATGCCATTTCCAAAAGTTGGCAAGTATGCGTTTGAAAGTTCAAAACCTCAGCCTGCCTTCATTGCGTTGCCAACTTTTGGGCGATTTTTCTCCTTTCTTAACAGTTTGAATAGAGCAACAAATTCTACCATACAAACAATCAATGTTGCCATAGTCTACTCAACTAGGGAAAAAAACGAGCTGATGTGTGCATCACATGACTTCCTTTTACTCCAATTTAATGTCATTTCCCTATTATTGGCATTTTTAATGTGATTCAATTGTTTACTCTCTAAATATCAACAACAGTGGATAAAATGAAACGGAATTAAATAAAGAAAATCGCCAAATTTGTCGCCAAGCTGGCGACAAAACTTGGCGACCAAAAGACTGGCAATATATCGCCAAGTGTCCGAGAAATTGCAACACAACTGGAGTTAACATCGAAATCAACAATGATTTCCCCCCAAAAAGGGGCAAAAGACCCCCTTAGGAACATCAAAATGCAACCAAAAGAGAAGGTGCACAACTAGACCCCACTAGGAGTTTACGTACCAAATTTCAACTCTCCAGGACATACCGTTTTTGAGTTATGCGAGATACATTCACACATACACACATACACACATACGCACATACACACATACATACGTACATCAGACGTCACGAGAAAACTCGTTGTAATTAACTCGGGAATCGTCATTATGGATATTTCGCGTGTTTATACGTTCTTAGGCACTTATCCACGTGTGGTCGAGTCGAAAAAAAAAATCAATATTCATTCGGGGGTGAGAAAAATGGAAATTAAGGTCGATTTTTGAGTGAAAATTTTTTCGCGAATACAATACTTCCTTTTTTGTAAAAGGAAGTAAAAACGAGCTGATGTGTGCATCACATGACTTCCTTTTATTCCAATTTAATGTCATTTTCTCATTATTGGCAGTTTTAATGTGTTTCAATAGTTTACTCTCTAAATATCACCAACAGTGACCAAATTGAAACCAGATTTAAAAAAAAAAGTCGCCAAATGTCTCCAAGTTGGTGCGAAAACTTGGCAACCAAAAGACTGGCGATATATCGCCAAGTGTCCACCAAATTATAACACCACTTGAGCTTACACCGAAATTAACAATGGTTTCCCCCCAAAAAGAGGCAAAAGTCTCCCTTTGGAGCATCCGAATGCAACCAAAAAGGAAGGTGCACAACTAGACCCCACTAGGAGTCTAAGTACAAAATTTCACTTTTCTAGGACATTCCGTTCTTGAGTTATGCGACATACATACACACATACACACATTCGTACATACAGACGTCACGAGAAAACTCGTTGTAATTAACTCGGGAATCGTCAAAATGGATATTTCGGGTGTCTGTACGTTCCTAGGCTTATATCCACGTGTGGTCGGGTCGAAAAATAAACTCAACATTCATTCGGGGGTGAGCAAAATGGAAATAAAGGCCGATTTTTTAGTGAAAATTTTTTCGGAATACAATACTTCCTTTTTTGTAAAATGAAGTAAAAAAGAACATTTCACCATTCTTCTATGCACTCTTCAATTGCAAGATTTCCATTTAGTTTAAAAGGACTCTCATGCATGTTAGTCGTTCTTTCATGAAACAATCAGAGCATTATATTTTGTAGAAATTTTTTTTGAAAGGGTGAAGGGATTGAGGAATATTACCTAAAAAGAATTTTTGCCTACTGCCTTGGTGATAACGTGAAATGAACGTACGAGGGAACATAAGAATTAATGTTTTAAACATACTAAAAAACATTTTTATTTAATTCACGAAACTGTAATATTTGTAAAAGTATTGTAAACTTCTACTTCTCTCTCTCTCTTCTTTTTATTGAGTATCTTTCTTTCACTTCTTTCTTTCTGACTTTTTGATTTTTGTCCTCCTTCTCCTCCCTCCTCTCTCTTTAGATGAAGTAGGATGTCTGTTTCTCTTCTCTCTTTTTGCCTCTTTGATTTTTGTCCGCATTCTTCTCCCATCTATTCTTTTGATCGAGTAGCTGTCTTTTTTTCTGTCTTCTCTCCGTCTGCTTCTTGTTTTACTCTCTCCAACCCCCCCCCTCTTCTTTTGATTGAGTATCTTTCTTTCTCTTCTTTGTTTTTCTTTCTTTCTGAGTTTTTGATTTTTGTCCTCCTTCTCCTCCCTCCTCTCTCTTTAGATGAAGTAGGATGGCTGTTTCTCTTCTCTCTTTTTGCCTCTTTGATTTTTGTCCGCATTCTTCTCCCATCTATTCTTTTGATCGAGTAGCTGTTTTTTTTTTTGTCTTCTCTCCGTCTGCTCTTTGTTTTTTCTCTCATACCCCCCTCTCTTCTTTTGATTGAGTATCTATCTTTCTCTTCTGTGTATTTCTTTCTTTCTGACTTTTTGATTTTTGTCTTTCTTCTACCCCCCCCCCTCCCCGCTCTCTCTTTAGATGGAGTAGGATGTCTCTTTCTGTTCTGTCTTCTCTCTTTTCGCCTCTTTGATTTTCGTCCTCCTTCTTCCTTCTCTCTTTTTCTTTTTTTGGTTGAGTATCTATCTCTTTCCCTTCTGTCTTCTTCTCTCTTCCTGCCTCATCTTTCTCTTCATCTTCTTATCAGCTGAAACTCGTATTTTTCTTTCTTTTTCTCTGCTCAGGTTTTTTTTCCTTTGCTGCTTCTCATCTTTATTAGTTGAGAATTCATCCCTTTCAGTTTCTCCATCTTCCTCATCCTCATCAGCTGATAGTTCTGCTCTTACTTTTCATAGTACAAAGTCTTTTTCTTTTTTAGAACGTTACCTATAGTGAAAGAAAATTAAAATATGGAAATCATTTATTTTTAGACAATTTTCGAAAATTTTTGCTTTCGGACGAAATATATTAGGTATTTAAACCCGATGAATTTATTGCTTGATTTCCTTGAATGAATGTACAATGGGGATGTTTCCTTCAGTCAGAAGTATTACTTTTAGTCATTGAAATTGATAGAATAAGCAAAAAAAAAAAAAAAAAAAACAGGAGCGAGAAAAACTTTCATTTTCCCAACGCTCAATTTTTAATTATTTTTTTTTAAATGTCCGATTTTGAAAATAAGGTGTGGTCTTTATGACGTCACACATGATGTACTTTGGCGCATCTGTCTACCGCGTCTCTACGCTACTATAGTCAGGGCCGGATTACCAAATAGGCAATGTAGGCAGTAGCCTAGGGGGCCACGAGGTCTTGAGGGGCCCCGGAGAAATATCGAAGTTGCAAATACAGAAAAAAAAATTATATTTTCTTCAAAAAAAAAGGGGGGGGGGGCTCTTGTTTGTATTCAATAAAATTATATGTGCTTGCGCGTTGGGTGTGAAAAATTTAGACGCTACAGAACCTCGCTCCTGGTTTCTGACCTCGCGATGGCTCTAGGGGGCCCCATCACTTCTAATGCCTAAAGGCCTCTGACTCCTTGATCCGGCCCTGACTATAGTCAAGAAGCGAATTAAATATTGCGCTCTGTGCTTGCTATCAACCATATCATTGCCAGTACATGTGACTAAAGAAGCGAATTAAATATTGCTCTCTGTGAATGGTATCAGTGAGTGGCATTTCATCATTTGTGATGTCATCGGCAGAAGCGCAAACAATGAAAGCGAACCGAATAAAGTAATTGTCAAAAAATAGTGAAGTTAGTCAAATTATTTAAAAAAAATGGTCAGATCCTGTGTTTTTAAGCATGCTCTTTCGCGCTAATTGCTCTTCACGCTTTTTTACGCTAACAGTTGGGGTGAGGTGGAGAAAAGTTATCTTCTCTCTGTATCACGTGGTTTAGTGGTCAGGGCTTACCCCCCAGGCGACCAGGTCTCGATGCGTATAGCTCGCAATATCTCTCGCATTATATGACGCACAGTAAAGCTTTATGTTAAGAGTCGTTAGAATAAAGTTTGTCATTTCCACTCGTTTATAAAAGTTTGGTAAAATAAAATAAAAAAAAAAAAAAAAAAAAAAACAAGTATGTTGTGGCTATCACGAAACTTTCTTCTATATTTTTCTTTTTTTTTTTCTGATCCCTCCCCATGCTTGACGAGGAAGCAATATTCCCAACAAAAACGAAATTACACATGCAAAAACTTGACCACCATCCCAATGTCTGAATTATTGCAAAAGCAAAGCAAAGAGCGAAAATTGAAAGTTATTTTAAAAGCCTTGCTTAAATTAATTACAAATATTTTATTTGTTAACAAACATAAGATGGCAACAGTTAAAAATTTTAAATCATTGAGATAATATTTCCGATCATTTCCATACAATTAAAATCACGAGAAATACGCAGATGACAATCTATTACGATTTATCTTTCTTATTGTTGCATTAATAAAGTTATTTTTTTATTCGCAAAAAAAAAAAAAAAAAAAAAAAAAATCAACACCTCTTGGAGCGATTGGCGTCAAAATTGAACTAAAGCCTGTTTACATATGGATTCACATATATTCCAAATTTCAACCAGAACGTAGCATTACTTCTTGAGATAGGGCACTCACAATGGAAAACTAGTATGTTGTGGCCATCACGAAACTTTCTTCTATATTTTTCTTTTTTTTTCTGATCCCTCCCCATGCTTGACGAGGAAGCAATATTCCCAACAAAAACGAAATTACACATGCAAAAACTTGACCACCATCCCAATGTCTGAATTATTGCAAAAGCAAAGCAAAGAGCGAAAATTGAAAGTTATTTTAAAAGCCTTGCTTAAATTAATTACAAATATTTTATTTGTTAACAAACATAAGATGGCAACATTTAAAAATTTTAAAACATTGAGATAATATTTCCGATCATTTCCATACAATTAAAATCATGAGAAATACGCAGATGACAATCTATTACGATTTATCTTTCTTATTGTTGCATTAATAAAGTTATTTTTTTATTCGCAAAAAAAAAAAAAAAAAAAAAAAAATCAACATCTCTTGGAGCGATTGGCGTCAAAATTGAACTAAAGCCTGTTTAAATATGGATTCACATATATTCCAAATTTCAACCAGAACGTAGCATTACTTCTTGAGATAGGGAACTCACAATGGAAAAAAAGAACGGGCGAATGCGCCACCCCCTTTTTAGCTGTTGACACCAAAATAAAATCAGCTCTTATACCCACTAAGGGCTACTTGCCGATAAATTTTTCTTTCATTCCGTTCATTATTTCTTGAGATACAGCAGTCACAATTGACGACAAAAAACGTTCTATAACTCAACCCCCGTTTGAGTTATTGACACCAAAATTGAATCAGCACCTGTTCCTGTTAATTGCAACATATGGACCAAATTTTGTTTGATTCCGCCAGTTACTTCCTGAGGAATAGCAAACACGCGTAACTCAAAAAACATCCCATTGCTCCACCCCCCCTTGGAGGAATTTGCGCCAAAAACCAATGGGCATAAGTTCACATAGGGGCACATATGTGTACCAAATTTTGTTCGATTTCATGAGGTAGTTTTTGCTGTAGAGCGGCCACAAAAAACTGGTCACACACAGACGTGACACACTCACGGGCACACATACACAGACATACAGACATTTTCCAAAAATAGTCGAAATGGACTCAGCACACCTGAAAACGTTCGAATCCGTCAAAATTCGAAATTCGAAAATTTGCACGAATCCAATACTTTCTTCTATATATTAGATATAGAAGAAAGTAAAATAACAGTATGATTTTATTAAGTTATCAAATTGAATAAAATTAAAATCAAGCGATTATTTCTCCCTGGACAAAAGTCCTTGATTCATTAGTGGTTCACCATCTTACCGGATTTTAAGCTCTTTCATTGAACTATACTAAAACAGGAATGCGTGCTGCGGGCGAAAAGTGTGCTGATTTCTCCCCTCCACTTGACAGGAGCGAAGACGGAAAAGTAGCCTACGCAAATTTAGCGTTATCCTCGTAGGCCACGGAATCTGTCAAACGCTTTGGTTCGGGAAATCTGCTTTGCTCACTCAGGATACAAGAGTAAATCACATTATTTGAAACAAGATCCTTCTTAAATTCACACAAAAATGCATCATGACTCCATAACCACCTATTTTTATAGAAAACGGATGAATTCCGCTCTTTACTTTTAGCTCTTCTCAGAAAAAGCAAATGACGACGAAACCGCTTTGTAGACGCCAAACGTTATAGCGTTTCGCCGTTTCGCGAATTAAGTGAAATCTGCTTCAAATTAATTATACACTGGATGCAGGTTTGCAGAACGCAATTTCGTACGTACCCGTTGTCCTAATGGGGTTGTTTCCTTCAGACAAAAGTAGTACTTTTTGTCACTGAAATGAATAGAATAAGCGAAAAAAAAAAAAAAAAAAACATAGACCCAGAAAATACTTTCATTATGCCAACAGTTCTTTTTTAATTAATTTTTTAAAATGTCCGATTTTTCAAACAAGGCGTGGTCTTGATGACGTCACAAATGATGCTCTTTGGCGCATGTTTCTATCGCGTTTCCAAGTTATGATAATCAAGCAGCGAATTAAAATTGCGCTCTACACTTGCTATCAACCATATTGTTGCCGATACACGCGAGTAAAGATGCAAATTAAATACTTGTTCCTGTGAATGGCAACACTGAATGGCATTTCATTATTTGTGATGTCATCGGCAGACGCGTTAAACAATGAAAAAGCACCGATTTAAGTAATTTTTTAAAAATATTAAACTTAAAGAAATTATTCAAAAAATGGTCAGATCCTATGCTTTTAAGCATCCTCTTTCAGAAAAAAATACTTTTAAAATTTTGGAAAAGACCCCATTGTAAGTAGAGAAGAAAAACTGATTTTTTTTCTTTTTTTTTTGGGGGGGGGGGGGTGTTTGCTTTTCATTCGTTCTTTTATAACTAACGGACCCTTGTGCTCACTTATTAATCCCTTTAATTACTTTCACCCATACAACCACAGAAATAAATACTTTTAAAATTTTGGAAACGACCCTATTGTCTTCATTTTATTAGGGCTACATCGTAATTTCATTCATTCGCGCTGCGTTTCAGAGTGTCCGTGTAGCGTTCTCATAATAAAGTATTTTCTTTTTTTCTCTTTTTTTTTAAAAGATGAGATAAGTTTTTGGCAGTGTTCAAAGGATTACTATCGATTTAAAAGGGAAGCCAAAGAAACTATCAATTGCAACAACAATGAAAGGCGAATGTTTTCCAGATTTGGAGGAAGAAAAAGTCAAAAAGTTATTCAAAGCATGGAAAATGAAGGTTAGAGTAGAGAGATAGATGTTCTTGTATGCCAGGTTCCTCTTGTATGTACAGGTGAAAACAGCAATCGTTAAAGATAATGGGGTCATTTCCGATATTCTAAAAGTATTTTTTTCTGAAAGAGCATGCTTGAAAACATAGAATATGACCATTTTTTGAATAATTTCTTTAAGTTTAATATTTTTTAAAAATTACTTAAATCGGTGCTCTTTCATCGTTTAACGCTTCTGCCCATCATCAACCAATGGCATGACATCACAAATGATGAAATGCCATTCAGTGTTGCCATACATGGATCAAAATACTTAATTCGCATCTTTACTCACGTGTATTGGCAACGATATGGTTGATAGCAAGCGTAGAGCGCAATTGTAATGTAATTCGCTTCTTGATTATCATAACGTGGAAATGCGGTAGAAAGATGCGCCATTGTGCATCATTTGTGACGTCATCAAGACCACGCCTTGTTTGAAGAATCGGACATTTTAAAAAATAAATTAAAAAATAACTGTTGTGAAAATGAAAGTATTTTCTGAGTCCATGTTATTTTTTTGCTTATCCTATCAATTTCAGTGACAAAAAGTACTACTTTTGACTGAAGGAAACAACCCCATTCGCCACGCACTTGCGAGAAATTCAATAAATTGCTACATATGGCATAGAGGGCACTTGATTTTGCTATGGAAATTGACACAATGGAAAAATAATTCTGTGCTATTCTGAATAGAATTCTGTGCTATTTGTGGCGAAATTTTTTAGAGTCTCGTGATTGTCCCTAGCAAAAATATTAGTTACATTTTTTTTTAACAATGATAAGAATAATTGTATCATTTACCTATTTATAAATTCGTTCAATTAACGTCTTTATCCTCTTCGGAAATATTTAAATTTGTTTTAATTCATATCCTTTTTTCAATTAAAATGTGCTGTTAAGATTTTTTCTCTGCAGAACGTCCGCCATTGCTTCTGTAATAGAGCCATGCCCATTTTAGAAGAATTATTTTTTATACAATAAAACCTAGATATAGCAATATCTGATGCTACGACAGATCCTTCTGTTACAATAATATTTTTGAGGTCTCTCATAAATTTACATACAATAAAATGCAAATCGCCATTCCATTGAACGATATTCTTTGCAATTTTGAAGCTATGTAAAACGATGTTTTTACCAAGAACGGTTTATTATCTCCCACTTCTTAGCAACAATAATTCAGTTTCAAATATCAATCGATAAAACAAAGAAAATTCTCTCATTTTTCTCCCTTCTGGTCATAAGAAATTATCTTTGATGGCAGGTCCAGAATGTTGAACTGAACTCCTATCTCCTACTGTGCAATCAATGACGTTCAATGCTCCTTCTGGGAACGCAGTTTTCCTGGTGTTAGGGTTTGATATAAAACTTTTTCTTTGTGCCCTAAATATGTCTAATCATCCACAAATTGTCTTTTGGATCAAAAGTATATCGCCTGTCTTTTTAACAATCCCCTTTAATAGCTCAGAAAATCGCATTTCTCAGAATCAAAAATCCCCCTCAGAAAATCTCATTTTACCCCTTTGATAATACGAACCAACCTTTGGGTATTTACTCCCCCCTCCCGGTTGAGAATAGGGAAGTTTTCGATTTTTCAATTTTATTTTTATAGGATAGAGTAACATGTATGAACATCATAGGTGAAAAATTTTTTGCGATACGATAAGTAGTTTTTTTTAAATTAATTTTTAAAGTTCAAGCTCTTGTGACGTCAAATGGCATAGGAAGTGACGTCATCCCCTCTTCCGATAGGGGAGAAACGAAGGTCAGGCATTCGACTTCGAAGACGAAACGTAAAAGGCTTTCTCCTCGCATTTAACTCCTCGCGTTTCTGGAACATTAAACCTCTCATCCTCTCGAAAATATTCGAATATCTCATTGGTGTTACTTGAGGAAGATTATTTAGATTGTGCTTTAACGAATCCGGCCTCCATAGTGTGTTCAAAAGGATTATTGAATTTCTAAAAAATAAAAATATCAGCGCGCTCAAAATGTCCGTAGCGAAAACAAGGGATCTTCGGCGGAAGGCTGCCAATTCGCGCCCTGTGACGTAGGCTCGTGACGTTTCAGAAGCGCGCACTTTTGCGCGTGGATTTTTAAAAATTCATTAAAAATCAACCACGGTGTTTTAAAATTCGGCGATGGTGAATTTTTTAGTTTTGAGGGTCAATTAACAATATCCAATAGCCAAAATATGAACATTTGATAGGTTGCAACTTCCCTATTGCTACTCAAAAAGGATAACTATTCACAGGCGGTTGGTCGGCCTTGGGCTGGTGCTCAAAAAATTGGGGTGTCGAAAGAAAAAAAGGGACGGTGACCTTGAAGCCTTTTTTTTTTTTTTTTTTTTTTTTGTAAAATTGGGCTATGTTATTGGATTTAACCATTGCTGATCAAAAGTCCTCTGAAAACATGGAAAATGGCTTCAAAAATTTTGATTTTAGTTTTTTTTTTTCGTGAAATAAATCAATCCACCCTGTAAAAAATCACTTGTCAATCCATCATTAATTTTTATCCCCGAATTATGAGGGGGCAAAGCTCCTTTACTTTTCAAACTGAGAGGGCAATTTCCCACCTTGTTCCCCTCCATACGAGCCGCCTATGACTGTATTGTGTCTTCTAAATACTGCTGTATCGAGGTTTTACTATATTTAGCAAAAAGTTGTGTGTGAACTTTTTTTTCCTAATGTAAAAAACTACACCACAGTACAGAGAAAAAACGAGCTGATGTGTGCATCACATGACTTCCTTTTACTCCAATTTAATGCCATTTCTCCATTACTGGTAATTTTAATGTGATTCAATAGTTTACTATCTAAATATCCCCAACAGTGGCCAAATTAAAACAGATTTTGAAAAAAAAATCGCCAAATTTTTCGCCAAGTTGGCTACTAAACAACATGACGACCAAACGACTGACGATATATCGCTAAGTGTCCGGCAAATTATAACACCACTTGAGTTTACATCGACCCCACTAGGAGTCTACGTACCAAATTTCAATTTTCTTGGACTTACCGTTCTTGAGTTATGCGACATACATACGCACATCCGCACATACGCACATACAGACGTCACGAGAAAATTCGTTGTAATTAACTCGAGAATCGTCATTACGGATGATTTCGTTCTTAGGCACTTATCCACGTGTGGTCGCGTCGAAAAAAAAAACACTCATTCGGGGTGAGTAAAATGGAAATTAAGGTCGATTTTTGAGTGAAAATTTTTTCCCGAATACAATACTTCCTTTTTTGTAAAAGGAGGTAAAAAAAAAAAAAAAAAACTGTATTAAATGTCGTATTTTTGGCTATTTTTATAAACTGTGACATCCAACTTCTCGTTCAGAGAGGTTCGAGTTTCGTAGAAAGGGTCAAGAGGCCCCTGAATTTCGTAAGGTAGGTGTAGAGAACCGTGGAAATGAACTCCAAGCTAAATTTACGTCTTATACTAAAAATATCTCAGTCATCGCTTATCTCGTCTTAAACTTCATGTCTTATCTTTCTGATTGAGATAAGTGATATATATTGCGAATAAGTAACCAACAGTTGACCTTTAGGGCGATAAATCATGTTAAGGTCAAGAAATCGGGTTCCTTTTTTAAGTGACCCTGTCATCGATAAAAGGAGTGAAGTTATAAAATTTAGCATAGGAGCAGAGCTGCTGTTATTACTGACACAGTGAACATTTGTAGCAAATGGGATCGTTTCCAAAATTTTAAAAGTATTTTTTGTGAAAGAGCATGCTTAAAAACATAGGCTCAGACCATTTTTTAAATAATTTGACTAAGTTTAATATTTTTAAAAAATTACTTTAATCGGTGTGCTTTCATTGTGTTACGGATTCGGTGCGACTTCCACTTTCTTGAAATGAAGACACAGTTCTTGATAAAAGCACAGGAAATTTATTTACACTATGTACAGGAAAGATCGTCAACAACTGCAAAATTATTCATCAGCAATTAAGCAATTATCACGCAACACCGTAAACTCAACGTTTACACACGTATTTACTTCCAAATACGAAAACAACACAGCGAAATGCCTCGCTATAAACAGAGCTAATACACACACTCAGTTCGAAATCTGAATCGAAACTAACTGTTTATCCATCGCTAACGGCTTAAATACACCGAAAAGAATTTTCTCAAATATTCCACACGCTTCTCGAAATGCGTTGACCGTTATCAAATTTTATCAATGAACAAAAAGGGAATAGGGGTCGTATATTTTAGCCATATGAAAAAGGGGTTGTATATTCATTACGGGAAACTATTTACAGGTTACGTTACTACAATAATTACTATTTACAGGATTTGTAACATTGCCCCCTTCCTAAGGACTGCACGTCCCGGGCAGTACAATCCCCAGAAAGGGTGCCAAACTTCTATCACATGTTCACAAATATACACATTAATTAATAACTAACAGATACAGAAAATACAACAATAACAAGAAATATTACTAAACATTAAAAGCAAAAATTTATCTACAACTTTTATGTTATCAACCATGGTTGTTTACGTAATACTCATGAACTATGGCCATAGTATGGGGCTAACCGATCATAATGTACAACCCTAGGTTTTGCATTAGGTGATTTCTGGATCCTCACTACGACGTCATTTAGTCGGTTAAGGACTTTGTAGGGTCCATCCCAATGCGACTGCAATTTGGGTGACAGACCTTTCCGTCGGATGGGATTCCATAACCAAACCTTGTCGCCTTCGTTGAATTCATGTCCAGTAGACCTTGTGTCGTATCGGGTCTTCATCTTCTCCGCCGCGATGTTGATTCGCTCTCGTGCGAAGTTATGAACGTCTTCCAACCGGGCCTGGAGATCCTGGATGTACTCCTCAGGCGATGCAGGCGCATCCGGAGGACGACCGAAGACGAGATCACAAGGTAGCCGAAGCTCTCGTCCGAAGAGCATCTGAGATGGGGCAAATCCGGTAGTCTCGTGGACAGCACTGCGGTAGGCCAGCAGGAACAAAGGTAGCTTCTTGTCCCAATCCTGTTGATTTCTGGATACCATAAGTGAGAGATTGTTCAGGATTGTGCGGTTAAATCTCTCCACCATGCCGTCCGATTGTGGGTGTAGTGGTGTTGTCCTAGTTTTCTCAATTCCGAGAATTTGACATAGGCCCTTAAACACAGCAGAGATGAAATTCCTCCCTTGATCGGAATGAATCTGCAAAGGTGTTCCATATCTCGAGATCCAGTGTTGGACTAGAGTCTCTGCTACGGTGGTAGCCTCTTGATCTGGAATGGGATATGCTTCCGGCCATTTGGTGAAGTAGTCGATGGAAACAAGAATGTATTTGTTCCCATCAGCAGTTCTTGGAAGAGGACCCAGGATGTCGATCCCAATTCGTTCGAAAGGAGCTCCAACGTTGTACAGATGTAGCTTCCCTCTGCTTCTCTTCTTCGGTCCTTTACGAGCAGCACAGGCGTCACAAGAATGGCACCACTTCTCCACGTCATCCTTCGCCTTGCTCCAGAAGAAGCGCTCCCGAACTTTATTGAGGGTTTTCAAGACACCAAAATGTCCTCCAGTCGCACTACTATGTATTTCTTTCAGAACATCTGAAATCCTTGATCGGGGAAGTAGTAACTGCCACCTAGATGTTTTGCCGTCGTCAGATTCCCATTTCCGGTGTAGCACGCCGTTCCGTAAATGGAGTGAGTTCCATAAAGCCCAGTATCTTTTTGTTGCAGGACTGAAGATGGAAACGTCCTGCCAGCTAGGGCGTCGACTGTCACTTTCCATGAACTCTAAAATTGGTTTAATGTCGGGGTCTTCAAGTTGATCTTTTCGAACTTGGTCGTCACTCCATGGATCAGGTTCTGATGATATTGGAGTCACTGTCACCTGATAGGCGGTAGGGCTAGTCGTTCCATACTGTTTCTCGATTCGGGAACAATAGTGGCAGTTCTCAGGACAGGGTCTCCTGGATAAAGCGTCAGCATTACCGTGAGATAACCCTTTTCGATGCTTGATCTCCATGTCATATTCCTGGAGCCGCTGTATCCATCTGGCTATCTGACCTTCCGGCTTTTTGAAGTTCAAAAGCCAAGTTAATGAGGCATGATCTGTCCGAAGCAGAAATTTTCGGCCGTAGAGGTAATGATGGAAGTGTTCTACAGCTTTCACTATGGCCAGTAACTCCTTTCTGGTGACGCAGTAATTTCGCTCCGACTTTGATAAGCATTTGCTCCAATAAGCGATGACATGTTCATTTCCGTCAATTTCTTGGGATAAAACAGCTCCGATGCCCTCGTTGCTCGCATCAGTGTCCAGGATGAAGGATTTTTCAGGCTGAGGATAGGCGAGGATAGGCGTTGATGTTAAAGCCTCCTTCAGTCGTAGAAATGCATCTTCGCATTCTTTGGACCATTCAAACTTTTGCTTGCTCTCCGTCAGCTTATGCAAAGGTCGTGCAATGTTGGAAAAACCCTTTACAAACTTCCTGTAGTACGTGCAGAGCCCCAGGAAACTTCGCAGCTGATGGATGTTTTCGGGACGACTCCAACTCCTGACCGCAGATACCTTTTCTGGATCGGTTTGTACACCTTCAGAAGAGATGATGTGACCAAGGTAGTTCACTTCCCGGCGGAACAAATTACATTTGGACGGGCTTAACTTCAGATTAGCTTCCTTAAGCCTTTGCAGCACCTTCCTAAGATTTGCCAGATGTTCTTCGAAACTGCGTCCCACGATGATGATATCGTCTAAGTAGACCAGACAGGATTCGTAGGAGAGTCCTCTTAACACTGTCTCCATAAGACGCTCGAACGTAGCTGGTGCATTGCAGAGGCCGAAGGGCATCACTTTAAACTGCCATAAGCCTTGTCCAGTTGTAAACGCTGTCTTCTCTCGGTCATCAGGGTGTATCTCAACCTGCCAGTAGCCGCTCTTCAAGTCCAGGGTCGAAAACCACTTGTGTCCGGAAAGAGTGTCCAAGGTGTCGTCTATCCGTGGAAGAGGGTAACTGTCTTTCTTGGTGATTTCATTCAGCCGCCGGTAATCGACACAAAATCTGGTGGAGCCATCTTTCTTTCGGACCAAGACGATGGGAGACGCCCAAGGACTGGATGAGGGTTCGATTACATCGTTCTCCTTCATCTCCTTCAGGAGGGTCTCAACCTCTTCCTTCTTGGCGAACGGTAGTCGTCTTGGATGCTGTTTAATAGGGAGGTGTTCTCCAGTGTAGATCCTATGCTGCGTTAAATTCGTCCTGCCCACATCCTCCGATGTAGATGAAAACAGATGCTTGAAGTCCTCCACCAATTGTTCCGCAGCAGTTCTTTGATCTTTCGATAATGGCGCACTCCCAAGTAACTTCGATGTCAAGGACTCAGAAGACACAGTCTCGGGGGAATTGATTCTTCTAATGATGCAGTTTACTGGAGTACAAGTTGCTAACACTTCACCTTTCCGAATATTCCTTGGCCTTTCACTCACGTTGGCGACTCTTACAGGAATTACATCTTTAGAAAGGTCCACAAGCGTAGATGCTATCATTACTCCTTTTAGATTATTGTTTAGGTTGGGGGATTCAATGAGTCCAAATCGAAAACTATTGCTTTCTTCAATGGAGCCAGGTATTAATGATTCTGACCTTGAGGGAATCGATAAATCTGTTTGGGCTATTATTTGATGAGCGGATTTTACATCACTTTCTGCGGGGAAAACGGCTATGTCTTCTCTCATCGAGTGCAGCTCATTTGTCTTGAAGTCGAGGTTGAAGTCATACTTCTTTAAAAAGTCCAATCCGAGAATGAAGGGGTCTGTGATAGCAGCAACGAATGCCGTATGATGGTAAGTGGCATTCCCAAACACTATTTACAAGTCCACTTTACCCTCAATCTCAATTTTGTCACCTGTCACAGTCTGGAGACTTACGCGTGGCGATGTCCACAACAGTTTCAATCCAAATTCACGAGCCACATCTGTCCTAAGGATTGTCACATTGGCTCCAGTGTCAACAATCAGTCTGCAGGGGTTCCCATTTACATGTGCGTAAATGAAAAGTCCATCACTGCCACTACTAGAAGAGGAAATCTGCAGAGCTTTAGTGGTGGTGATTTCCTTCCCTCGCGTAGCTTGGCGAGCCGGACAACTCCTTCGCAGGTGTCCTTCACTACCGCATTTCCAGCACTTCTGCTCTTGTTTCTTTTGGGCTGTTATGCTGCTCAGATGTCTTGTCAAGTCACCGAGTTGTCTCTCAAGTTCAGCGAGGTGGGACGACCTGGAATCAGACTCATCAGCTTCCTGAGTCCGGATTAGATGGCGATCCACACGGGTTGCTTCTTGGGCGGCCTCGTATCTCATCGCATACATCAAAGCGGATTTCAAGTCGTTTACATTCGCCATCCGGAGGGCCTTCTGGATCTCAGGATTCCGAACTCCGTCGATGAAGTAGTTGAGTGCCAGGTTGTCCCGAACATCCGCAGGACAGTCGCAAAAAGCAAGATGAGACAGTCTCTCGACGTCCGCCGCTAGCTCTTGCAGGGTTTCCCCGGTTTTCTGGAAACGGGACTTCAACTGGAGTCGGCTGAAATCTTTCTGGCACTTCTCACCGAAGCGAAGCTCCAACGCAGATGTGAGGGCGGCGAAATCCAGGCGCTGGCTGTCCGGAAGGGTCTGAAGAATGTCCGCTGCGTCACCTCTCAGGGATGCTGCAAGGTGGCAGGCCTTGGTAGCAGAGTCCCATCCGTTCGCTTCCGCCACTATCATGAATTGAGTTTTGTAAACCTGCCACGAAGTTTTCCCATCATATGTGGCAAGTTTAATGGACGGTCGAGCAACTGATGTGGGAGCGCCAAACTGTACAGAGCTGCTTTCCGCGGTCGCCAATCTCCTTTCCAGGTCTTTAAAGATATTTTCTTTAAGTTGATGAAATTTTCTATCTTCTTCTTCTAATTTATTTTCTACAGCATTGAATCGGCTTTCAACGGTATCAAATTTTTCTTCAATAGCATCAACTCGATGCTCTATGTCATTAAATTTATTTTCCATCACAGTCTTTACCGAAATAAGGTCGTTTTTAATTTCCTCTTGGTTAGACGCTAAGTCCTTTTTCAGCACCGTTAAATCGCTTTTTAACTGGTCTTGATTTGCCAACATACTTGCAGTCAGATCACTTTTTAATTGTTCTTGATTAGCCGCCATATCATTTTTTAATTGTTCTTGATTAGCCGCCATATCATTTTTTAATTGTTCTTGATTAGCCGCCATATCATTTTTTAATTGTTCTTGATTTGCAGTAAAACTTGCAGTCAAATCACTTTTTAATTGGTCTTGATTAGCCGCCAATTCATTTTTAACAGAGTTGATTGCATCAAGAAGTTGTTTTAATTGTTCATCCATTGCGCGAGTAATCACCATAAAAATAAAGTCCAAATTTAAAAAGTCTTTATGAAAAAATGTCCAAAGTCACACTTACTGCAAGAAAGTCCTGAAGTAGCCCCACGTTGGGCGCCAAATTGTTACGGATTCGGTGCGACTTCCACTTTCTTGAAATGAAGACACAGTTCTTGATAAAAGCACAGGAAATTTATTTACACTATGTACAGGAAAGATCGTCAACAACTGCAAAATTATTCATCAGCAATTAAGCAATTATCACGCAACACCGTAAACTCAACGTTTACACACGTATTTACTTCCAAATACGAAAACAACACAGCGAAATGCCTCGCTATAAACAGAGCTAATACACACACTCAGTTCGAAATCTGAATCGAAACTAACTGTTTATCCATCGCTAACGGCTTAAATACACCGAAAAGAATTTTCTCAAATATTCCACACGCTTCTCGAAATGCGTTGACCGTTATCAAATTTTATCAATGAACAAAAAGGGAATAGGGGTCGTATATTTTAGCCATATGAAAAAGGGGTTGTATATTCATTACGGGAAACTATTTACAGGTTACGTTACTACAATAATTACTATTTACAGGATTTGTAACAATTGTTTAACGCTTCTGCCGATGACATCACAAATGATGAAATACCATTCACTGTTGCCATTCAGAAGAGCAAAATATTTAATACGCATCTTTTCTCACGTGTACTGGCAACGATATGGTTGATAGCAAGCGTAGAGGCTATTTTTAATTTGCTGCTTGATTATCATAACGTGGAAACGCAGTGAAAAATGCGCCAAAGGACATCATTTGTGACGTCATAAAGACCACGCCTTGTTTGAAAAATTGGACATTTTAAAAAATTAATTAAAAAATAACTGTTGGGAAAATGAAAATATTTTCTGCGTCCAAGTTATTTTTTTTGCTCATTCTATCAATTTCTGTGACTAAAAGTAGTACTCTTGACTGAAGGAAACAAACAACCCCATTGCCAGCAGAAGATAACTGTACATGCAGTAAAAAGTTTTTTAAGAAAAAGGAAATAAATTAGTGAAAATCTTGAAGCTAACTATGCGAAATAACCCAATGATCAAATACATAGTAACTGATGCAAATTCTTGGAAATATGGAAAGTTTTCCAGTGATTGGGGCAGGAAACTGACTGAGAGAGGGTCTGACATTAAAGGAAAAACTAATAATGGGGGGGGGGGGGCGATTTTCTTTCATTAAAAGTGAAAATTAGTAGTTGAGTCAAAATATACTATAATAACGAAATGAGAAAACCAGAACAACTAAGGAAAAAGCTCTAAGAATCAAAGAATTCACTAAACGGGTGTGAAGGGCAAATTTTAATGAATAAGAGTGATAATTTTTGGGAAGAATCCAAAGAATTCACACATATGTTCTGAGGGCTGAAGGTTGTTTGGAAAAATACCGTAAGTCGTGGAACTCAAATAATGACTAAGGAAAAATATAGTGGTTCAATTAAAAACCTAAAAAGTAAAGGAACCGTTTTAAGGACTGCGAAACAAATATACGACTTAGGAAAGGGAAAAGTGTTGTCATGGTTTGTGTTAGCCTCTTTTGCCCAAGGCATAGATTTTAAACTGGCTTCAGTCGGTGGATTTTCAACATGCAGAAAATCGACCGCGTCCATGTCATGTGATTATGCGGCACATAAAACACCCCTTAGTGTACTCGTTTAGCTTTGAGTGTTCTTGGCAAAATTAAACTCGTTATGCAGTATCACATCGAAGAGAGCCCAGGTGTCTCCATTTAGTGGTGAAACTGTGCGTCAAAATTCTCAAGGTTATGGCAGCCATCGTGGCGCCACGTGAAAGAATGAATGCTATATCGGGGGATTGCTCTGGTATTAAAAAGTAATGCCTCTAACTGAGCCCCATTAGAAGGAGAGAAAGGAAAGAAGAAAAAAGAGAAAAAGTTAGAGAACAGGCCCGTGTCCAGATTTTCATAAAGGGAGGGGTTTTAATCTTACTTGGGGGGGGGGGGGGGGGAATTCAATCCCTCACAACCTTTATTAGTTTTACTAAAATTATCGATCCCAGTAAGGCGTTTATGCACCTGTAAGTTCTGCTGTAACCTCCCCCTCCCCCTCTTCCCCTAGAAAAATAATTCTGGCTGCTCAAGTGACCAAAGTATTCTTTCATTTTACAGGTTCACTTTTATCAAACCTTGTTTGGTTCTTTTTAATTAAATCTGTTAACTATGCAGTTTATTGCAACAAGTATTAAAAACTCTCCACGTTTTTTTTTTTTTTTTTTTTTTTTTTTTTTTTTTTTTTTTATGTAAGAGAATGTATATCAGATTTTATGTTCTAAAATAATGCTTAGAACGAGCCTATTGTAGATGCAAATTACATTACTAAACACAATCACTAATACATCTTCATAGCTGCAACACATGCCAAATTCATCATTACCTCTTTACAATAAGCAATATTAATGCTTTGTATTGGTTGATAATTCAACGGTTCTACCACCACAGTTTTTCCAAAATATTATTTCAGTCGGTAAAGCTTTAACAGTTGTAAATTACATAACATTTGAATGTTATGCAAAATTTTTTAAGTTATAAGAGAAAGAAATGCAAGCGTTTAGGTCCAACTGAGTTGAATTATAGTGGAAAAAATACAGAATTACTGAGTTAAAATTACAGAAGAACTTCAGAGAGAAAGGGGGGGGGGACGTTAAACGCAGGCTTTCACATTAAAGTTAATTTAAGTCGATGGTTTTCTTCATTTGACATACTTTTTTTTTCAATGGGAGGGGTTTAACCCCTAAAACCCTCCCCTTGGACACGGCTCTGGTAGAGAAATAAATCTAATTAACAAACAGAAAATTCTAAAAACCGAGAAAAGAAATTTGGAGTAAAAAAATGAAATTTCGGATAACTGAAATGAGAAATCCTAAAGTCTAAAAATATATGAAATTAAAACTATTTAGGCGGGAAAGATATTTTAATGACTGAATTTAAAAAATCCATTAAGCTACTCATGGTGAAAAATATTCTGAAGATGAAGGAATGCATTCCGAAATCTGAAAGGCAAATTTCAATGAACATGGGAAAAATCTAATGAATAAGAGAAATTCCTTAAGACTTAAAACAATTCCAAAGAATGAATATAAATAAAACAGAGAATATGTATGTTATGTTCCCTATACAAATCCACAGTTTACGTCGGATCTCGACCAAATTTGGCAGGGAGGTACTTGGGCACCCGAGAAGGAACGTGGGAAGATTTTCGAACTCCAAAAAAGAACTGAACGGTTCGAATTTTAATTTTAAGACCCGAAAATGACTCTTTCCTACCCGAAAATAATTATCCGATTTCTTTGATTCAGGTCCCATTCGAAAGCCCGCGAAAAATTCCCTGGGGTTCATCCACATCCTTCAAATTTCAAAACAAAAAAGGCTGTCAAATCAGAGGGAAAAAAAAAATCAAAGCACTTTTAAGCCTAATGGAACTCTATTTTCATGTCGGAAAATTATCGTTTGCTCGATCTCATTTCAATGACTTAAAATTTTTTTGTTAAGTTTCGAGGGAAAGTTTTCCCATTTTGGTTATTGTTTGGAAATTTATCTTCTTTCCTTTTCTTTTTATTTATTATAATTTTTTTTTTAAAGGATTTTAGTCGTATATATGGAGGGTTGCGTTTAATTTACTCGGGAATTTTTGATTTGACATTTTTTTTCTTTGAGAATGATTATTTTGACGGGAAATTTTACAGATTTTTTCCCCCTCTAATTGAAGCCTGATTGTTGAACGTGCGTCACTTGACATAACTTTTATTTTCGAGGTGGGACCGTGCAAAGCCGGGCAATGCAGCTAGATTTCTAATAAAAATACTGAAAGTTACGAGAGGTTTTTTTTTTTTTTTTCGTATGGGAAAATTATGCGTGGTTCTATTCCCGGGTCGGGAATGGTCGACTCAGCCGTTCACCCCTTCAGTGGGTGGAAAAAAAAAAAAAAAAAAAATTACCAAGCGTACTTGGGAGCTAAACCCTGGGGGTTCCGCTTTCGGCTGACCATCTGACCGGAACATCTGCCTTGTACTCCAGAGCCTTTGGTCAGGAAAACTGAGGTGGGCGCAGTAGGCCTTGGTCTTCATGGACCAAGGACGGATCCAGAAATTTTTCAAGGGGGGGGGGGGGGGGGGGAGGGGCGGTTGATTTTTTAACTTACCTACGTATTTAATGAAAACGTGTTTTTTTTGGGAGGGGACAACATTTTTATCTACCGGGGGGAAATCTCCATTCTCCGTTTTCCTAACATCGGCAAAAATCGTATGATGTTGTATCTTTAAAACTTCAACGCTGAAAAATTTCCGAGAAGGAGATTCGAATTCAGATCCCATTTCCTTCCTTAACGTCGTCAAATGGTGGCCTACATTTGCGTTTTTAAGTCTTCAATTCGGGAAAATTTGCCGGTGCGGGTTCCCTCAAGGGAGGGGCGATCGCCCTCATCGCCCCTCCCTTGCATCCGTCCTTGTCATGGACTGTCGTGCCACTGGGTTTGGTTTCAATATGCAATGGCTTTAGAAAGAAATCAAGCCTTTAGAGTCTAAAAATAAATAAATTAATTAATTAATTAAATTTAATAAAAAGCGTCAGGAATTAAACAAAAATTTTACTAATGAAGTAGAAATATTAATGAATTAAGAAAAAATAATTTAAAGGGAAAAAATATAGAAAGTGAAAAAAATTCGAATTATTAAGTTCAAAAACCTATTTACTTAAGAAAAATATTCAAAAAATAAGAAATTAATTCTAAAGACAAATTTGAGAAAGCGCGTGATTAATTGAAAGAAATTCAAATACGAATATGGGGGGGGGGGTTTATACGATGACTAACGAGGGAAATCCCCGTGGGAAGCTGGGAATACATACCGAAAACAAAAGTAAATCGTAATTTGTTCGTGGGGAGCAATAACTATAAATTGCCTCCGAGCGTAATGATGAATGTTTCATATTGAATTGATGAATATGATATTATAAGTTCATCCGTTTGACCTTGAAACATAATAGTTATTTTTATTTTTCTTAATTTATCGGAATTCGTGATAAGAATTCAGGACAGTTGAGCGGAAAAACTCTGTGAGACTTACATCCGGTGCTTCGTAAGGGTAATAGATTAACTCGAATAGATTAACGTTAAGTGGGGCAAGTTTACACAGCCTATTTCATTCATCCTACTTTTTAACTTCAAAATTCGTTTACAGGGTAAAGACTATTGTCGTATTCAGAAACCAATGTTTTGTGTGAACTTTTTTTTGTACTAGAAACCAAGTGCGCCCATATAGGGGGGCAAGGAGGGCTCAAGCCCCCCCCCCCTTTGAAATGAGAACTTCCTTGCTTTTAGTGGTTTTTTTTCTTTGCAAAAATGTATAAAAAGTTCTTTTCGAGCCATTAATGAAAAAGTTACTTAAAATGTCAAATTTTAATATGACTGAACTAAAATCGGTTTCCACGAAGAAAATATTTCGCTAAAAAATGGGGAAAATTTTTGAGCCCCCCCCCTCGAAAATTTTGCATATGGGCGCCCTTGCTAGAAACATAAGACAGATTAAAAATAAACATTCACGACATTTTTCCCCAAAAAAGGTTGTATTTCCTCTTCATGTAGTATTTGAGATATTAAGAAAAGAAAAGTCTTTTTCAGCTATTCAACTATGATTGCGCTCGAATGGAGCAACCGGTGAAGTCGGGCTCGCCAGGAAAGCGTTCTAATAGAGTATGTTCGAATAGACTAACCGGTTAACCGGTGACTAACTAGAGGTAAGGCCACTATATATACGAACCGGCGCATCAGCTTAAGATCAGCTTTTTTGGATCGGAGCGCGTGTTTGAGTGGTTGTCTTTCTTACGAGTAATCGCCTTTGGTTATTGTTTACTGTGAGCGATCGATTCGATCCAAAATGGCTAAACTTAAGCTGATGCGTCGGCCTGTCTATATAGCGGCTCTAACTAGAGGCGTATTCTAATAAAGCTACCGGTTGATGAAAATCAATGAAAATATTCTATGGACACTCCCCGTGACGTCATAAAATCAACCAACCGGTTACTATATTCGAACATACGCTCAGATAACCGGTTAGCTTATCATATGTGAAAACATTCTACGGACACTCACCGCACTAACTGCTGACGTCATGAAAACAACCACCGGGTAAATGGGTAACTTGATTTGAACAGGACCTTTAAAAACGTTTGAGCTTCTAAAGTAAATTTATCACGGGTACCCACTCTCCCTAAAAGCAAGAGGAGCCCTTTAAATATCGTGATGACCCCCCCCCCCCCAAGCAAGATCCTCTCAAAAAAGTAAATAATACCCCTCAAACACAACCCTAAAAATTTCAATGGCGCAGTTTACGCCATGACCAGGTAGGCACCTCTGAATGTATTCATGATATAATTAAAACAATTAAAATCTATTTTTAATCTATTTTGATCAAATTTCCATAAATTCATTTTGCTACAAATTTGTCCGAACCCTCTGGAGCTCTGTACCCGTGTGCAATGGGGTTGTTTCCTTAAGTCAAAAGTACTACTTTTAGTCACTGAAATTGATAGAATGAGTAAAAAAAATGACATGGAAGCAGAAAATACTTTCATTTTCCCAACAGTTATTTTTTAATTAAGTTTTTTAAATGTCCGATTTTTCAAACAAGGCGTGGTCTTGATGACGTCACAAATGATGCAATTTGGCGCATCTTTCTACCACGTTATGATAATCAAGAAGCGAATTAAACATTGCGGTCTACGCTTGCTATCAACCATATCGTTGCCAATACACGCGAGTAAAGATGCGAATTAAATATTGTGCTCTGTGAGTGGTAATAGTGAACAGCATTTCATCATTTGTGTTATCATGGGCAGAAATGTACACAATGAAAGCGCTTTGATTGAAATATTTTTTTTAAATACTAAACCTAGTTAAATTATTCAAAAAATGGTAAGATTCTATGTTTTTAAACATGTTCTTTTAGAAAAAAAAATATTTTAAAAATTTTGGAAACGACCCCATTGCCCCGCCCCCTCCTTCTCCGTCTATGGCCCCGTGCTTGTGTTAGGTTTCAGCATCGGTGAAGCGTGAACTTACTTCGCCTGATCTCCATCTTCATTGCACCAACTTTGATTTTTGAAAATGTTGTTAAATCTTGATTCTGTAAGCTAAGATTAAAAATTTTTGGAATTTAAATTCCTCTCATCTCCCGCCTCCCGAATTAGTGCATCTCATCTTTGATAGATGGCGCTACACGTAGCTTTGGCAGCAGTTCTTGATTGAATCGGAAATCAATATTGTAACCTCTGCCATCAAGATTTACGTCACCTTGGTCTATGATTTCGGAAATGAAGTCTCCGTGCAGATAAAAATTTCTTCTCTTGTTTTTCCGTCGGTAGAACTACTACTTTCACTAGCGAATCAAAGGTAAATTTGAAACAGTTTGCCTATTTCAATAAATTTAATGCATTTTTGTGAAATCCCGTTAGATGGCGCCCCGCGACATTTAGAATTTTGATTGATTGGTGTTTCATCCGCCAGAGTAATGCGGAATTGTTTAGAATTTTCATCCCACACGGTGAAATGAATTTTTGAATCATGAAGGAATACACCACCTGGAAAGAGATAATACTTAGCGCTGCTTCCTACATCAGGTAATTTGATAATGATGCAATTCGAATTTGTTTCTCTTTTCCACTGTATGCAGCCGCAACCGGCGCAGAAATGTCATTCTAAGTGGTGAAACTTTGTCTCTAATATGTTTTAACATGTAACAAATCAGTGATATTTATTGAAATATTAATGTGCGCTGAGTACATAGGTAGTTTGTATCAGAATTTGTTTTTACACTTTGTGCAGTTCGCAGCATGTAACACAATCTTCATACGACATAATCGTTCTTTTTATCCGGATATTCTTTCATCGATTTCTCTTCATATGGATTGAAACAGAAGTTTCATGTAACCCCCAAACACGTGACTCAACTCATTTGCAAATTTTATTGTTAAAGCATTTTACTATGTTCAAAACCTTTTTAATCCTTTTTTTTTGCCAGTTTCCGAATGCTTTTGCAACTCCAATTTCAATTTATCTATTAATATTTCAAATAAACTTATGTTATTTTATTTAGTTTCGAGAAAACAGATATAATTTTATAGAATAAAGGGGAATATTTTAAAAAATGTTGAGTATTTTTTTTCTTCCCCTAATAAGATCCTCATAGTTTTTGCATGAGTCGCACCCAAATGAATAAAACTCCTACACAGAATGGAAGCATTACTTACTTAGTTTTTGCAGTTATAGTGTTTGCATTTAAATACACAATAATACTTTATAATTTAAGTTGTTTGTTCATATTTTTCGAGTTTACCTGTACAGTAAAAAAGCATATAAAACAAAAGACACTAATTTTATAAACACACATGAAAAAGCATTTTAAGTTATGAATTTTCTGTGAAAAGGAAAAAAGAATCTTTATTCAAAAAAAACATAATTTTTGATTTCGTTTACATATTTTTCTTAGAAATTGCATATAAATACATCTGAAAAATGCTACATGTTCACGTAGTTTCTTTCATCCTACAAAATCACCACAAAGATTTATTAACTTTTGCCAAAAACTTCTATTTCGACGCATGGCAACAAACCTAAATATTTAAAGCAATTGTACATTATGTAGGGTTAGTGACTTCAGAAATTGGTGAATTTCAGTATGAGATTCGCTTCTTGAGACGCAATGAAGAAAAAAACTACTCCTCCCCCCATCGAATGTTGATGATGCAACTAAGCGTGTAAGTGACGAAAGTGTCATGCCTCTTATTCTTACAGATCCCAGATCCCAGTGTCTGCTAGGTAAATCGCTGTGTTTTACATATTCAGACATCATTTTACAAGGGTGCCTACTCGGGGTGGGGGGGGGGGGGGTCATGGCGCAGGGTGTGCCATTGAAATTTTTAGAGGGGAGTGTTTTGTTGGGTATTTTTCCCACTTGCAGGAGGGGTGCGCCCTTGCTCTTGGGGGGAGCACCCCTGCGTTTTACTTATCGTTTTTGTAACTTTAACGTCCGCTTATTCTGTCATAACTGTGTTTTTTTAATCTTTAAAAAGTAATTGTGCGTTAATGTGATTATATTTATCTCTTTTTTTAATTAAAGATGTTATCAATTAAAATAAATCTAAAGTGTAATATTGATTTTTAAGCTTTATGCTTTTTATTCTAAACTCAGAAAAAAAAAGTCTAATTACAACATTGGACAATATTGACAAATATTGGTGTCTAAAATTGTAATAGAAGTTGTTTGCATAATGCAGACCAACTTGCCCTGTGCGTGTGACACGTTGGTCCACTTTCAAAGGTGCTATCAAAAAATTAATATAAAGAACGTCAGGGCGCTGCGAAGGGGGGAGGGGGGGAACACTCCCCAGAGTCAATGGTTTTAACATAAATGCGTATTCTAATGCAGTAGGTTAAACATATGAAAGGACTTTTGATCAAAAAATCCCCTCCAAAAGGTATTTTTTATCAAAAAAAAAAAAAAAAAACAAAAACAAAAACAAATTGCGTTAAAGAAGAAAGTAAATGAATTGAGCATTTTCGAAAAAACCTAGGATAATTAGAAATATTTAACTTGATGAAACTTATGGTAGAAAATCACACTGCGCATTTAGCTTTTGATGAGAAAAAAAAAAAAAAAAAAGAGAAGTAGAAAAGTGGATAAATGTGCTCCGACACCCTCTATTTGAATTTTTTTTCTTCAATAGGATGCAAAATATTTAATTTTTGATTTCAGAGTAGTTTTTCTTTCGTGTTGCGCATTAAAAAAGCGAATACAATATTATTAACAACTATAAAATCTCTTCACAGTATTTACTACAATGTTTACTGAATTCATAAGCTCACAGCTTTATGCATTGATAAATAATGTAACGGATTCGGTGAGGCTTCCAACTTCTCGAAAGGACGACACAGTTCTTGATTAAAAACACAGAGAATTTATTTACACTATGTACAGGAAATATCGTCAACAACTGCTAAATTATTCATCAGCAATTAAGCAATTATCACACAACACCGTAAACTCAACGTTTACTCACGTATTTACTTCCAAATACGAAAACAACACAGCGAAATGCCTCGCTATAAACAGAGCTAATACACACTCTCAGTACAAATTCTCAATCGAAACTCAACTCTTTATCCAGCGTAACGGTTTATATACACACCGAAAAGAAATCTCTCAAATATTCCACACGCTTCTGGAAAATAGTAGACCGTTATCAAATTTTATCAATGAACAAAAAGGAAATAGGGGGGTCGTATACTTTAGCCATATGAAAAGGGGTTGTATATTAATTACGGGAAACTATTTACAGGTTACGTTACTACAATAATTACTATTTACAGGATTTGTAACAATAAGTTTCTTGTAACTCCGAAACACGTGTAACACCATTATTGCTTAGTTGTTTCCTGGCAAAAGTAAATGTTTTACAGCTTCCTACATTACATAATTATACACTTTAAAAATGATAAAATGTAATAATAATATTAATAATAATAACCATGAAAAATAATAATGTTGCTTTCATTGCAATTGACCACCTAATTGATTATTGAAGAAAACCAACGTTGTAAGACTGCCCTTCGTCATAGTGTTTTCCCAATCTTTCTGATCGTCCGCATGCTTATGACTATGACATTCACCCTTTTCCTTGGAATCGATTTATGAGACTAGGCCAAACGTTAAATATTGTAGGAACTACCCTAAGAAATATAGGCTGCGACTTTTTATGCGTTGAAAGTATTTTGGAGACATTCTCTGCTTCAAAATCAACTTGCTGCATATGTGTATGGATCCCAGTAAAAACGGTAGTTTTTAAAATGATTATTTGAAATTTTGAACAAGTTTGTTAAGCAAAAAGGGGTAAATGAAAATGGGGTTGTTTCCTTCAGTCAAAAGTAGTTCTTTTTGTCACTGAAATTGATAGAATAAGCAAAAAAAATAAAAAATAATTTGAATTTTGACCTCTTGAATTCAAATTATATTTTTCGCAATCACGAGTGTGTGTGTGTGTGTGTGTGTGTAGCATGTGTGTTTATGTCTGTGTGCAGGTATGAGTGTGTGGGTAGTTGTGTGTATGAGTGTTTGTGTGTGGGGGGATGTGTATGTGTGTGTAGGCATATGTGTTTGTGTCTGTGTGCAGGCATGAGTGTGTGGGTAGTTGTGTGTATGTGTAGGTGTCTGTATGTATGCGTGTGTGTGTGTATGTGTTTGAGTGTATGTGTTTGTGCATTTGTGTAGGCATATGTATGTGTGTGTATGTGTTTGAGTGTATGTGTTTGTGTATTTGTGTAGGGTATGTATGTGTGTGTATGTGTTTGTGTGTGTGTGCACGTGCGTGTATGTATGCGTGTAAGTGTAGGATATTGAGGCAACCTGGAGACGGTTTTCGCTAGAGGAGCCACATCGTGAGGCGGCCGGTCGAAGGTGATGCTGCAAAGGGTGCTGGCGGGAAAATAAAATGATAGGACCTCAAAACAGTCAAATGAAAGCAATAAGCAATCGTGATTGCTCAAAAAAATGGTACCCAGGAAATACTTTCATTTTTCCCAACAGTTATTTTTTATTTTTTTATTTTTTTAAATGTCCTATTTTTCAAACAAGGCGTGGTCTTGATGACGTCACAAATGATGCACTTTGGCGCATCTTTCTACCGCATTTCCACGTTATGATAATCAAGAAGCGAATTAAAATTGTGCTCTACACTTGCTATCAACCATATCGTTGCCGATACACGTGAGTAAAGATGCGAATTAAATATTTTGATCTGTGAATGGCAACACTGAATGGCATTTCATCATTTGTGATGTCATCGGCAGAAGCATGAATAATAAAAGCTCCCCGATTTGAGTATTTTTTTTTTAAATATCAAAACTTAAATAAATTATTTAAAAAATGGTCGGATCTTATGTTTTTAAGCATGCTCTTTCAGAAAAAAATACTTTCAAAATTTTGGAAACGACCCCATTGTAAATAGAGAAGAAAAACTGTTTTTTTTTTTTTTGGGGGGGGGGGTGTTTGCTTTTCATTCGTTTTTTTATAACTAACAGACCCTTTTGCACACTTATTGATCCCTTTAATTACTTTTACCCCCTATTCAATGCAGATGGCTTCCTCCAAAAATGCTCCTTGTCGAGTTTACCCCCCACTCCCCTTTTTAAAAGAATTTTACTGCTATGAAGTATGTTAAAATTTGAGATGCAAAATCCAGTGCCAAAACTGTCTTTTCTGCATTGGTTCGCAGTACCACTGAAATCCTACCCCAGTAGGGACATTGCGATAGTGAACTTACAAGATCATTTCTACCTAATGTAATAGAAAATGAGCGGGTTAGACAAAATTAAATTACAAGATACATTTAAATTAATATTCACAGCAATATTATCTTTATTTTGTTATTCGTTTCACTGTAGTTTCTGAGATTTCGCAGTTATTCTTTGAATGTTTATTATTATTATTATTATTATTATTATTATTTGTAGTACATCTAGATTGCTCTGTTTATCTTTCGAATCGGTAGTTGTTTTAAAATAGCATTCTTGCAAAATAAATATCAAGAATCCGTTGAAAAATTCTGTATTTTAGATGCGCAACTTACGTAATATACTATACACACATCAATTTTGTTAAAATAAAATTATCTTTAGCATTAGTTTTTTAACTATAATGAGCTGTAAACGTTACTGTAACGACAACAATAAAAAGCTGTGTGTTGACTCACTAAAACTGAATTATCGATCCACCAGTGAGTCGCAGACCACAGTTTGAATTGTTTTAAATATTTTTTTCCCTCTGATATGAAGGTAAGCTTCTTTTTGGTTACTAAATATAAAAATTATATTAATCATTGTAATATTTTTCATTTATTATTAAAAATAACCAAAATGTTATGTATTATATTTTTATGATGTTAGTACATCATTAATATAACAAAGTAATATAATATTACTTTTTTATTTTGTATTCGTAAAATTATTAGAATGTAACAATTTTAATTCACATTAAAAGTGCCTAATTAAACAGAGGTCAGAAAGAAAGAAAATATTTTTTGTCTGTGCACCAACTAATGCATATTTTTTATTTCTGAGTCATATAACTGTGTAAAGTAGGTAACAGAAAAAAATAAGCAAAACAGCTAATGCTAAATCAACTCTATTAAAATTGATAAACATGTAAAATAAAATTTTAGATATAAATAATAAAAGAAACCTTGATTTTAAGTCACCATATTGTAAAATTAATCTAAGACAATAAAGAGTGATTTGAGGATGCATTTAGTATTTTAAAGACTTTAATTTGTACTGATTGAAAATATCGGATATATACTTGTATCAAAATATCCGATATATATCAAAATATTGGATATTTTCGATATTTTGAAAAATATATCGAAAATATCCAATATTTTGATATATATCGGATATTTTGATACAAGTATATAAAAAATTTCATATTGAAAAATATGAAATTTTCGAACCCTGGCTTATATACGTGACACTTTGTACATGAAATTTACCACTTAATTCAAAGGAGTCATTAATACGCGATAAATTTTGCATTGCTGTAATTGATAGCAAATCATTGCCATGTCACTTTTTTTTTCATTGTTGATATTTCGGCATGTTTAATTTCTTTCCTAAAAGAATCCCTTTTTTTCGTTTTTTGTGAAAAAAGAATTGCATATTTCAAGCTGTTTACATTTAGTTCGCAAAGAGAAGACAAAACGCCAACCAGTACCAAATTTGGCGAAATATTTTGGAAATTAGCCTTATGACAAAAAGGTGTCGCCCTCTTCTAGTTTTGTTCTTCCACACCCTCGATGGGGATGTTTTGATAATCGAGAAATTGACTAAGTTTGGATTATAATCATTTCATCCTGGCAATACAAAGCGGTAAGGATTTAGATCTGTTTTAGGAATGGGAATAACTTGAAAAAGAAAAAAATCGCCGTGGTCAGTGACTTATCTAAAAATTTAGAATGGGGGTGTATCCTTCAGTTAAAAATATTGCTTTTAGTCTTTGAAATTTATAGAATAAGCAAAAAAAAAAAAAAAAAAAAAAAATCTGGAGCCAGAAGATACTTTTATTTTCCCAACATTGAATTTTTAATCAATTTTATAAAATGTCAAATTTCTAAAACAAGATGTTTCGTCTTGTGACGTCAGAAGTGAAGACAGCCATCTTGAATCGGAGCGTGTGTTTTTTTTTTTTTTTTTTTACTGCGAAAAATTATTAGCAGAACGAGAATTGTTTGTCAAATAAAATATTCATTTGGCGAAGTTTGGCAATGTTCTGAAACTTTGTTCTAGTAACCCTATCGGCTTGATCACTTGTGATGTCAGTAGCAAAAATGAAAACAGCTACTGAACGTCGTTTAAGATTATTTTTTTAGGAGAGAAAAAAAGTTAAAATCAAGAAAAAAAAAGAAGACAGAAAAAAACTCATCCCATGTTTTTGACTATGCTCTTTCAGATTTTTTTTTTTTTTTCGAAAAATGGGAAACTATCCAACTAACAAATAATATTGTTTTAAACCAGTCGTTCCCAATCATTGATTGGGTATAACCCATTGAGTGAATAGTTTTACCATTAAATTTCGAAAAGCGAATACTTTAAGTCAAATTTTATTCAGTCAGAAAGAAATAACTTGGTTTTCTAAAGCAGTTTGTCATGAAATCAAGAAGTACTTAATAAGACGGGTGATATTGCTTACTTCTAAAAATTTATTTAGGTTTTGGTGCAATTACGGTCAATGCACAAGTTTATTACCTAAAAACTAAAAATTTCTACTGCACTAGATTATTTTACTAAATTACTATTGATTGCAGATTATTTTATTATGTAGTTAATTAGACTTGATGAACATGATTTTGTTGATACTTATGCTTTGTTACCAAACGATGATCCGATCCTTGTAGTTATCTTTACCCCTCAGAATCTCCCAGTTTACCCCATTGAGGGTAATATCCACTCGGTTGGTAACCACTGTTTTAAACGGACGCATTTTAAATGCATTTGTTAACTTCTTGTACAATCGGTGCTATACCGCCACGTGCAATTTAAATGCTACAACAATATAATTTTCAAAAAAATATTTCAAGCAGGTGGCAACGGCAAGGTGTAGGGTCGTATACAAGGGGGGGGGGTCTTAGGGTTCAAACCCCCCCGAAAAGTTTGGTTTGACATTTAAATGTTCGTTTATATTTAAAAATTTCCTAAAAATATTGTTCCAAAACTCAAATCTCTTTCGTATATATATTATTTGCATAAAACGCTTTCATAATAGATAACCCGACGACTTGAACATTAGCACAAATAGCGCAAAGCTCCGCATGAAAGTTTTTAAACTCCCCTCGAAATTATTTTATGGTTACGGCCCTGACGGGGTGTGGCACAGTATGTACCTATCACAAAGCGAATATAACTCTTAAGTTATACTTTTTTTTTTTAATGATGGGAAGAAAGATTAGTTTTCACATGCTATCTTCCGTTTACATTCTTTATACAAGTTTAATAAGAAGCCCGACGCATTATCAACAGCGGAAGCTTTGACTTTGAGTTTAAAAGAATCAGCTGTTGAATTTCAAGATTCGGCGAGAATCTAAAAATGATTATAAGAAACATGACGATGATAGAGATTTTGATGATAGGCAATGCAGATCAACTGTTCGTAAGAAAGCATACTGTAGGTAAGAAATTCAATTAAAAAGTACCTTTATGAAAATATTTCATTAACAATGAATTACACTTGTAGAAAGTCGGTTTTGAAAAATTGTGTTAGTGAAGCTTTTATACTTGGTATAATATTTTATATTTGGCGCTAATTCTTGCCAACGATAAAGTTTCCTTGTCATTTATTTTGTGCTATCATTTTTTATGTGTCATTTCTGGACCTTAGAGCCAGACTAACGTAAGTCACATAATCTCTACTTTACAGGAGAGCGGGAAAACGTTTGCCTGGTGCACACAAAGGGAGGGACTTGCACTCTTTTGACACTGATAAATAATTACAAAGGATTTTTTTAGAAGTACATTATATGGATCGATGCGTAATAGCATTCAATGCTCTAATAAACGGAAAATCGCACCTTTTGGACTTAGTCTGTCTCTGGGGTACAGATTTGATGACCCGTCGCGACTGTAAAATCTTTTTGAAAAAATGTGAAATGGTTCTTGTAGACAGTTCAATAATCTATATTTTGAAGAAATATAGTAGAACCCCGAAGAAACCGAAGTAATCCGGACCGGACCACATTCGGTAAACCGGAATTTCCGGATAAAAAAGAGCTTCTTTAAATGACTGTTAAGAGCCAGTTGAATTTTTAATTCCTTTAAACACGTACATATTTGGAAAATAACTACTAAGCGTGATGTGTCAGAGTCCGTCATTTTTCCTCCAAATCCGCAGCCCAGGAAAAAACAATGAAAGTTTCATGTATGTACTTAATTTGAGATGTTTCTCATACAAAAATAAATGTAATAAACAGTTTCAATCTCTTCTTCAAAAAGCTAAGGCAATTTGGGTCAAAAAGGGTTAAAAACTGTTAATGCAGAGCCAGAAGGTGCCACTGGAAAAATATTTGTCCATACTGAGATTCCTGTATTTGTCACATAAGAGAAATTGTTATGCGTAATGCATAAAACACATTTCTCGCTAATGCATAAGGGAATTTTACTCATTTCCCCACTACAGATACAATGCTTCTTTGACGGGGGGGGGGGGGAGTACGTTTGTATGGTACAATTGATTTTGAAAACATTTTCCTTAACGATGCTTCAAATAAAAACGAGCTGATGTGTGCATCACATGACTTCCTTTTACTCCAATTTAAAGATAATACTAGTGCCTCGGAGTGAGCAAAAAACACTTTAAAAACACTTTCATTCCAAGTCTGTTGCGAACGGAAGCAAAGAAAACGTTTTATACAGATATATTTTCCCAATATTGGCAGTTTTAATGTGATTCAATAGTTAACTATCTAAATATGGCCGAATTGAAACCAGATTTAAAAAAAAAAAAAAACCCGCCAAATTCGTTGTCAAGCTGGCGACAAAACTTGGCGACCAAAAGCTTGGCGATGTATTGCCAAGTGTTTGCCAAATTATAGTACCGCTTGAGAGTTTACATCGAAATGAACAATGATTTTACCCCAAAAAGGTGTGAAAGACCCCCTTTGGAACATCTGAAAGTAACCAAAAGAGAAGGTGCACAACTAAACCCCACTTGGAGTCTATGTGCCAAATTTTAACTTTCTAGGACATACCGTTCTTGAGTTATGCGAGATACATACACACATACGCACATACATACGTACATACGGACGTCACGAGAAAACTCGTTGTAATAAACTCGGGGATCGTCAAAATGGATTCTTCAGGTGTCTATACGTTCTTAGGCATGTATCCACGTGTGGTCGGGTTGAAAAAAAAAAAAAATCAATATTTATTCGGGGGGGGGGGGGGGGGCGAGCAAAATGAAAATTAAGACCGATTTTTGAGTGAAATTTTTTTTTGCGAATACAATACTTCCTTTTTTGTAAAAGGAAGTAAAAAAGGAATTTTCAAAAGCTTTCATGTTAAACAAACACACTACAAAAACTAACTTTTGCGAAATATTTTTATCCACTTCAGTTAATGACTTTCCTTCTGTCTAGGCGGTACATATTACTTTTTTGTTATACTTAGCGCATTTTCAGCCTTACGGATTATTTTTCCTTTCATTTATTGCCGCCATGTTTGGTCAAAGTTACATAGAAGCTATTTGTTTGGTACTGCGATACATTATTTTGTCTCTTTAATGGATTTTCAAACCATTAAATGAGATTAAAATTTCCAATGAAAGGAAAAACTATCCGTCAACTAAATAAAACAAATTTAAAAGCTTCGTTAAAATTTAAAATTACCCGTCAAATTAATGTATCAAATCACTAGAAAAAGAAATTTAAAATGTAATTCTGAATTAAAATGTAAAATTGAAGCTTGAGGAAGGAGCAAACATGATGATGATGTGAACGATTTTTCTGTTGTAGCTAATTTAGAAGATACGTATTTTGTACTAAGCATTTTTTTTTTTTTTTGCTTATGAAACACACGTGTATGTGTGGTTTTTCAGACAAAAAGTCTTTAATCTTTATACACAAAGGTCTAATCTCTGTCCGGATGTCCGGGGTAAACGTCAAAACTACTGGAGGCATTTTAACCATTTTTTCACCATAGATAGCTACATAATCAGGGAACAACTTAGGCTATAATTTGTTCCTTCAAAAATTAGTTTTAAAAAGTTATGGTGGAAAACAGCACATCTCATGTAATTTCCCCATTAAGTGATTAACTATAAAATCCATTGTTAGGAAAATTCGTTGCCTAACAACAGCAATAGTAAAAGTAATCATAATGTAAATTTTGAATCAAGGCCTCTCTGGAGCAAGCATGACATTTATTGCTTTCTTAGGAATTGCATCCTCATCTTTATACATAAAGCGACACTTCTGTCCGGATGTCCGGGGTAAACTTCAAAACTACTGGACGGATTTTAACCATTTTTTCACCATAGATAGTTACATCACCATACATAGAGTAAAGAAATATACATAGAGAGGCCACGTCTATGGTAAAAAGGAGATTAAATTGAAGCTGGAATTGTGGGAAACAGCGGTGCAATGATTAGCGGGGTTATGATAACGTGATCGCTTCGCGAGTATAGTTTTCACCAATCTCGCAAAGAGACCGTATAAAGTAGCTGGCGGATTGGTTTGAATTTTAATTCATGTATTAATGCAATTTCAAAAACGTGCTCCATAAACTTGCAACAATATCTAAGTTTAAATTAACAACCAATTGAGATTCAGTAATGGAATGTTTGGAATCAAGATGTATCATAAAATGCTTAGCAAGAAGCTAAGGATCTTTGGATATAGCGGTGAAACTTCCGGCTTCAATTTCTTAGTATAGCAGGGCCTCTCTATGTAATTTCTTTACTCTATGTGATTAAACATAAAACCCTTTTTTACAAAAATTCGTTGCCTAACAACAGCAATATTAAAAGTAATTGTAATGAAAATTTTGAATCAAGGCTTCTCCGGAGCAAACATGAGTTTAAAGTCATTTAAACATTTGGAAACTCTACGTTTCGCACCCTGAGGGTAGGAGAGCTTTAGTTCAGAGTTAAAGCTTATAGTAGAGAGCTTTTTTTTCTTCTTCTGTGTGCGTGTGTGTACTATTTAATTAAATGAAGCGCACGGTTTTTTTAGTGATCTTTGTTTTTGTTAGTTCATATTTTGTAAATTCTTCAAAATTTTAATATGCTTAAATTCGTGCTTTCGCTTCTAAATGAATATTCGTTGGTTCTTTACACTTATTGCTATTTTACTTTTATGGGTAAGGAAGAAGCTCGATTTTTAATCACGTCAAAGCGGTGTGTTTTGAGTTCTTTGAGTTAAAACAGAAAACGAAAGGAAGTAGCGATTGTTTCTTACAATTATTACTGACCCAGGCAACGCCGGGTACATTTGCTAGTCTTTATACATAAAGGGCTAATCTCTGTCCGGATGTCCGGGGTAAACTTCAAAACTACTGGAGGGATTTTAACCATTTTTTCATCATAGATAGCAACATAATCGGGGAACAACTTAGGCTATAATTTATTGCTAAAAAACTTAGTTTAAGAACGTCGGGATCGAAAACAGTAAATGTCGTGTAATTTCCACATCAAATGATTAAAGATTAAACCCATTGTTTCGAATATTCGTTGCCTAAAACAGGAACATTAAAAGTAGTCATAATTTAAATTTTGAATCAAGGCCTCTCTGGAGCAAGCATGACATTGCTTTTTTAGGAATTGCATCCTCATCTTTATACATAAAGAGCTAATCTCTGTCCAGATGTCCGGGGTAAACTTCAAAACTACTGAAGGGATTTTAACCATTTTTTTACCATAGATAGCTACATAATTGGGGAACAACTTAGGCTATAATTTATTGCTAAGAATCTTAGTTTAAAAACGGCGTGATCGAAAACTGTGAATGTCATGTAATTTCCACATCAAATGATTAAAGATTAAACCCATTGTTTCGAAAATTCGTTGCCTAAAACAGGAACATTAAAAGTAGTCATAATTTAAATTTTGAATCAAGGCCTCTCTGGAGCAAGCATGACATTGCTTTCTTAGGAATTGCATCCTCATCTTTATACATAAAGAGCTAATCTCTGTCCAGATGTCCGGGGTAAACTTCAAAACTACTGAAGGGATTTTAAACATTTTTTTACCATAGATAGCTACATAATTGGGGAACAACTTAGGCTATAATTTATTGCTAAGAATCTTAGTTTAAAAACGGCGTGATCGAAAACTGTGAATGTCATGTAATTTCCACATCAAATGATTAAAGATTAAACCCATTGTTTCGAAAATTCGTTGCCTAACAACAGCAACATTCAAAGTAATCATAATATAAATTTTGAAACAAGGCTTCTCCGGAGCAAACATGAGTCTAAAGTCATTTAAACATTTGGAAACTCACTTTTTGCACACTGATGTAAACATAGTAGAGAGCATTTTTTCTTTTCTTTGTGTGTGTGTACTATTTAAGTAAATAAAGCGCACAGTTTTTTTTAGTGATCTTTGTTTTTGTTAGATATATTTTGGAAATTCTTCAAATTTTTATATGCTTCACTTTGCGCTTTCGTTTCTAAATGAATCGTTCTCTTTCGTTCTTTATACTTATTGCTGTTTTACTTTTATGGGTAAGGATGAAGTTCAATTTTTAATGACGTCAAAGCGGTGTGTTTTGAGTTCTTTCAGTTAAAACAAAACAAGAAAGTAGCGATTGTTTCTTACAATTATTACTGACCCAGGCAACCCCGGGTATTTTTGCTAGTTATTATCATATTTTTTTAAATATTCCTTTCTGCACGAAATGTAGATTTGTCATGTGTGGGACAAAACGACTGATTTTCTGTGGAATGCCTTATTATTTGTTTCTCTTTGAAACTAAGGCTAAAAATGATTAGTGGAAAGTAAAATATATACTTAATAAATTTGGCAACAGTAAATTCGAATAATATATTACTAGAATCAAGAACCCTAAAGCTGATGTCCAAAAGTTTGTCCCACATGCGACAGGCAAACTTCAGTTTAAAAATACCAATTAAAAAATAAATTAGATTTTTTTTCCCTTTATAATGAGACTGCGTTAGAGACCCGATATAACACTCATTCTTTCGCGTGGCGCCATTATCGGTGGGTGCTTTTTCCACGAAAATTTTGACGCCTAGTTTCCCTACTAGTTGGAGACACCTGGACTCTCTTCGATGGAAAACTGCAATAAGAATTTCATTTTGACTCGAGCACTTCAAGCCAAAGGAGTGCTTGAGGGTTCTTTTGAATGTCGCATAATTATACAACATGGACGCTGTCGATTTTCTGCATCTCGGAAATTCACCGACTAGAGCCAGGTCCGAACCTACGTCTTTAGTGCAAGAGACCAGCGTCTAATCACAACACCACTCTGTAGGAAAAAAGAAGTTAAAAAAATAATTTTGCTTGGGAAATCACCCGAATCACGTACTTTCACTGGGTCAACACACTTTGAACTTTCAGCCCTTAATTATTTGTGTAAAACGGAAATAAAAATTTAAATTTAGTCCAAATAGTTCCATACGTGACCGTGGAATCACCCATTTTTGTCTTCACTGTTTTCTTACACTCCTCCAAATTGAGCTTCTCTTCTGTTAAAATGTCGAAGAGTATTTTCAGGCCTTGGAAAAAAAAAAAAAAAAAAAAAAACCTAGCCCATATCTCTGATGATATGTAATATGCATGAGTACTTCCTATCTTTTGTCTTTGTGTGAAGATTCAGCATAATTTCTAATTTCAATCCATACGGCAACTGCTTTCATTGCTGCGTCTCTAAGTGAGCCAGTGAAAAAATCCTGTAGCCTATCATTATTATCACTCGGATTTTTCTTTCCTGTCACTCAAAAGAGAATTGTGGATTCATGGATATTGTCGTATCTTTCACTTAGATGGACACATAAAAATCTCCATTCTATTAAGAAGCTTGTATAATCATTTCGATACAGATATTTACTTCCTTTTACAAAAAAGGAAGTATTGTATTCGCGAAAAAATTTTCACTCAAAAATCGGCCTTAATTTCCATTTTGCTCATCCCGGAATGAATGATGAGTTTTTTTTCGACCCGACCACACGTGGATATATGCCTAGGAACGTACAGACACCCGAAATATCCATTTTGGCGACCCCCGAGTTAATTACAACGAATTTTCCCGTGACGTTCGTATGTACGTATGTCTGTGCGATGTGTGTATGTGCGTATGTATCTTGCATAACTCAAAAACGGCATGTCCTAGAAAGGTGAAATTTGGTACGTAGTGGAGTCTAGTTGTGCACCTCCCCTTTTGGTTGCATTCTGATGTTCCTAAGGGGGTCTTTTACACCTTTTTTTGGGGGGGGGGGAATCATTGTTAATTTCAATGCTAACTCAAGTGGTGTTATAATTTGTGAAACACTTGGCGATATATCGCCAAGCTTTTGGCCGCCAAGTTTAATTGGCAACTTGGTGAAAAATTTGGCGATTTTTTTTTTTAAATTTTTAAGTCTGGTTTTAATTTGGCCACTGTTGGTGATATTTAAGGAGTTAACCACTGAATCACTTTAAAATTGCCAATAATGGGGAAATAAATCTGTGTAAAACGTTTTTTTGCTTCGGTTCGCAAGAAACTAGGGTTGAAAATATTTAGTGTTTCCTTGCTTACTCCAAGGCGCTAATATCATTACATCGGCGTAAAAGGAAGTCATGTGATGCACACATCAACTCGTTTAAAAAGAATAACTTATCCTCTGACAGGGGAATTAGTCAATTATTCGTTGAATTATTAAGCAATCGCAAATTATTTATTGTTTTCACTTGACCGTTGAATGACCTCCGCTTCCTTTGATTTTTGTCCACGGATCTTCTACGAGTACCACCGTCTTCAGGTGCTGCTCCTCTAGTCCTAAACCTCCACCACTCACACATCTACACCACATGCCTACACACACGCGCGCTTACACACTTACACACGCGCTTACACACTTACACACACGCTTACACGCCCACACAAGTCTACACACAACACATGCAACACATGGCACACACAACAAATGCCTGCACACACACGTGATTGCGAAAAGCATACTTTGAAGTAAAGATGTCAAAAATTCCAATTTTCTTGTATTACATTTTTCAATTCGTTGTCAAGAGAGTTTTAGATTTTTCACTCTGGTGTGTCAGTGTTATATGGATTTTAAACTTGAAGCTAGAGCAGTGGTGCTCAACCTTTTTTTGCCCGACGGTCGCACCGCATATTAAAATTATTATCGCGGGCCAGAACACATATACCATTTCAAAATAGTTAATTCTTTTCTAAATAACATGGGAAAATATGGAAAGAGAAAGGAAATGACAAACCAATAACTGTTGTTACCGTTACTTTGAAGCTTAATTTTTAAATGCATGTTTTTCAGAAACCAACTACTGACTATTTGGCTCCAAACTGGTGAAGGTGTCACTAATTGTGCTTTTCAATTTGTTACATTGGATAAATCAACGAGCCACATAGATCAGCTTCGCGTGCTGTAGGCTGGGCCCCACTGAGCTGGAGGGAAAAAAAGATAATTAATTGCATTATAATTCTATACGGCAATTGAAAGTATTTTAACGATTTTCTCTTATCCATTAAATTAAAAGGTAGGGGTAGTGTAAATTGCAGTAAAATTTTGCAAATAAAGTCAAATACAATGTTATCAGTCGTCATATCCATTATCTGGAATTATGCTACGTTGTAAACTAAGAGATGATGTGTGCACCACATGACTTCCTTTTACGCCAATTAAATGATATTAGCGCATTGGAGTGAGCTAGAAAATACTAAATATTTTCACCCCTAGTTTGTTGTGAACCGAAGCAGTAAAAAAAAAAAAAAAAAAACGTTTTACACAGATTTATTTTCCCATTATCGGCAGTTTCAATGTTTGTTATTCCGTGATTAACTCCTTAAATATCACCAACATTGGCCAAATTAAAACCAGCCTTAAAAGTTAAAAAAAAAAAAAAAAAAAAAAAAAATCGCCAATTTTTTTTCGCCAAGTTGGCGACAAAACTTGGCGACCAAAAGCTTGGCGATATATTGCTAAGTGTTTGACAAATCATAACATTACTTGAGTTAGCATTGAAATTAGCAATGATTTTCCTCCAAGAAAGGTGTAAAAGACCCCTTAGGAACATCCGAATGCAACCAAAAGGGAAGGTGCACAACTAGACCCCATTAGGAGTCTACTTACAAAATTTCACCTTTCCTGTATGTCCTTTATTAGGACATACCGTTTTTGAGTTATACGAGATACATACACACATACACGCATACGCACATACGTACATACGAACGTCACAAGAAAACTCGTTGTAATTAACTCGGGGATCGTCAAAATAGATATTTCGGGTGTCTGTACGTTCCTAGGCATATATCCACGTGTGGTCGGGTCAAAAAAAATCTCAACATTCATTCGGGGGTTAGTAAAATGGAAATAAAGGCCGATTTTTGAGTGAAAATTTTTTCGCGAATACAATACTTCCTTTTTTGTGAAACGAAGTAAAAATGTAAAATAATAAAGACTATGACTATGACCAGAAGAGTCCTAATCATCAAACCGTTCGACGAGGGATGGATAGAGTAAGAAATAAATGATAAATAAAATACGCACGCATGTTAAAAATTCCGCCATTACAATATTATTTTCGCGAAACCACTTTATACTTTTCGCGAACCACCGGTTGGGAACCGATGTTCTAGTAGTACGTAAGGCAGTTTTTTTACAGTGTAAAATAAATAGGAGTACAATGTCCTCTATTCTATACTGTAGTCGAAATTTACTATACATTTAGCCTGTCTAATTCCGACATCAAACGGAATTATTGCGACGCATGGTAACATTGATTTTGACTCTAGCTACAAAATTTAGTTCTGACTGAAAACCTCTAACGTTCAATTTTGATGGAAAATATAAAAACCGTTAAACATTTTTCAATTACTATGTAGTCTTTAATTGATTATTTTTGTTTGTGGCAACGGATCGATTTTAGGCGATAAAACGCCAACATAAAAAATCGACATAAATTTCAAGCAATAAATAAATAAATAAACGCTCGAAAAAGTACACCCATGATTTTGTGAAAACGAAAGGAGAAGCTTTTTTTGTTGTGCTAAAAGGATGATTTTCACCTTTTGTGATAATAAGGTTTCGGATGTTTTTCATACAATGTCACCGTTCTGTGCGGGAAGCAAAGCAAAAATGACTTACGTGACGCAAGTAAGAATATCTTTTAACAATAGTAGCGAAACTAGATTCGGCGATATTCCGCCTTGGCGTTAGTAGAGATACACCCATTGGTCAAATAATAAAATCGACTTTGGACATTTCTGTGGTGGCCATAACTCATTTTCTGAGTTTTTTGAGATATGTCCGTTCGTCTTTTTTTAGCGACGATGTATATGATCGCATACACATATTGTGCATAATGAATTACTGGGAGTATACCCTCAGAAAAATTGATAGGAACATCAGTGTTGCAAAATGGTATAAATGATGATCCAAATTACTACGAAACAAGCATATAAACTGAAATATTTAATATAAGTTCGAGTAAAAGAGACCGACATGTGCAAATAAATTTAAGATATGAATGTACTTCTCGAACTTGGAAACTTTCAAACGTGACCCAAGGGCAGATGCAGAAATTTTTCAAGGAAGGGCCAGTTGATTTTTTTTACTTATCTCTTACTACGTATCACACGTTGGGGGAGGGGGGGGGGAGTTGTCACTCTTTCAATGTGAAAAAACTAAAATATGGAGGTCAAGGAGAGGTAGGCAGGAGGTTCCCGAACGTAAACCTTTACTTTTCCGCTACCGAAGGTATTCAAAAATTGCGTTTTTAGAACTTCAACTTCGTAATAATTCCATGGAAAAGTTTCGAACATGATCGAAGGTCGTCAAAAATTTCGTTTTTTACAACTTCAGTTTCTAAAAGTTACCACATTCAAAAGACGAAATATCATATTGTGTCTAATTGAATCCGAAAATAGTAGGTATAAATGTATTCATCCGTGGAACGACCGTTCCAATGTTAAATTTAGAACAGCTACCCCTCTCGCTAATTATGTAGTTTAATGGTCAAAGATGGAAGCATCTTTATAAAATAATAGCAGATAAAACACTGATAATGTGAAGTATAAAAAAGATGGTTTGGGGTCAAAATGTCGCCACCGAAATGTCGCGGGACAAAATGTCGTGGCCAAAATGTCGCCGGTCCAAAATGTCGCCGGCCCAAAATGTCGCCGGGCCGAAATATTGCCTGTCCAAAATGTCGCCGGCCCAAAATGTCGCCGGGCCGAAATGTCGCCTGACCAAAATGTCGCCGGTCCAAAATGTCGTCGGTCCAAAATGTCGTCGGCCCAAAATGTCGCCGGCCCAAAATGTCGCCGGCCCGAAATGTCGCCGGTCC
This sequence comes from Uloborus diversus, assembly GCF_026930045.1. Taxonomy (NCBI): domain Eukaryota; kingdom Metazoa; phylum Arthropoda; class Arachnida; order Araneae; family Uloboridae; genus Uloborus; species Uloborus diversus. Next base: position 4,548,297 of record NW_026557765.1, read on the forward strand.
AAAATGTCGCCTGTCCAAAATGTCGCCTGTCCAAAATGTCGCCGGTCCAAAATGTCGTCGGTCCAAAATGTCGCCGGTCCAAAATATCGCCGGGCCAAAATATTGCCGATCCAAAATGTCGCCGGGCAGAAATGTCGCCGATCCAAAATGTCGCCGGGCTAAAACGTCGCCTGTCCAAAATGTCGCCGGGCTAAAACGTCGCCTGTCCAAAATGTCGTCGGGCCAAAATGTCGCCGATCCAAAATGTCGCCGGGCCAAAATGTCGCCGGGCCAAAATGTCGCCCGTCCAAAATGTCGCAGATTCAAAATTCGCTCATTCAGTTGGTAAGAAAAATTTAAATGTACAAAAATGATGTTTAACGCCAAATTTGCAGAATAAATGGTTACTGCCTTTAATGAATGTCTCCGTTAAAAATGGGACTGGACTAACTGAGTTTCTTGATAAATTCTAAAAAGATTATTCCGTTTTGATTCGCAACTCTCGGCTGTTTTTCAGCAAACAAATAGAATACAAGCGTTACGTTATCTTATTTCTTGTGACTCGCTATCTACCAACTGTAAAACGTTCTGACGGCGTTCAGTTCTGACGTTCGCTAAATTATTTTAAACTTTTCTTCAAGAATAGTGTGCGTTTGTATGTGGCCGATGTTTTGGGGCCATTCTACGTCAAAACCTGTAGTAAGAATTCGAACGATACCCGCAAGTACCCATATATGATTTAGGGCTGCGTGGTTTTTTTGCGTCAATTCGTTCAAGATAGTAGAGTAACTGAACGTTTTCATCGATATGCGTGACTGTCATTGCTCAAAAATGATGAACGGAATCAAATAAAATGCTAGGAAGCAGCAGGGGGACAGATTTTGGGGTCAATAACACCAGAGGGTGGAGCAATCGAATGTTTTTTCCTTTCTTTTTTATTATCTGTGATTGATATATCTCAAAAAGTAATATTGTAGACCCTCGTTTTCAGCGGGTTTGTTTTACGCGGTTTCGATTATACGCGGTTGAAGATTTGACACCTTTATTTTATTTACGCAGATGAGTTTCGGTTTTACGCAGATGCGGCAATGCAAACAGGTAACATTTTCCTCTCTTTCAAAACCCAAGCTTCTAAAGATTGCAGATTACACGTAACTAACTGCATTTTGGCGTGCTAATAATCGAACTTGGGTCCTTGGAGACATTTTATGCGATTGGTTCCAGAGCTTTTTCCATCAGAAGTAAAGTGATTAAACTCACACAGTTGGTTTTTAGGAGTGACAAAGGAGGTCAAAACCAACGAGGATACCGACTCCGGTAACACACAACCAAAAACGCTCACATTGAAAATTTTCGAACCATCCGTAGACAATAGGAATGATCTTTCTGATTTGTTAGTGAAAGAAGATTCTATCATGGAAATGACGTAAGTGATCATGGATGCGTTAATGCTCCGCAAAGAATTGGAGGAAAAATTCTTAATGACTACCAAAAGACTATCATAGCCAGTTCTTCTTCATAAACAGAACACGAAATTAGTTTGTTTTCTTTATGCATATTATGCATAAAAATTGATATAATTACACATTAAACTTATTATACAATTAGTCATCACTAGAATGAAGTATTTTTTTTAATCTACGGAACCTAATCCCTATTTTGACACTAATATTAGGTCTCAATTTACGCGGTTTCGATTTACGCAGCATTTCCGTGGAACATAACCCCCGCGTAAAACGAGGGTCTACTGTACAAGGGTTAAGACAAAATTTGGTCTACAGGTATATCTTAAAGGGCGAGTTGCTCATTTATTTTTGGCTTCAGTCATCCCAAAAGGATGGATCACAGAATAATTTTTATCGTTTTATGTGACTGCTATATCTCAAGAAGTAATGCGAGGATTCATACAAAAATGTAGTATACAAGTGAAATTAAACGAAAACAAATCTTATTTTCGTTCTAAGTTGAGTTTCGTAATCCTTTACGTGAGTCAGTGTAATTAAATAAACAATGAAAAATATACTGAATTTAAATATGAGAGGTTGAGCATGATATCAATAAAATCTAAATTAGCCGTGTATTCGTCTCATTTTTGTAGCACTTTAACTAGCGTGAGTGTTATATAAAAACTGAGTTTGCATTCTTATATAATTTGCGTAGTAAAAATTCACTAATTAAAACAGCAATTTTTTTTGAGAGAGAAAAACTTATTTGTTTATTATAATTATTATCAATATTCTTTTCTTTCTGAATTACCAAGCTATATTGAGCTGGAACTATTACTTTTTGAAACTCATTTTAAAAATAAGTCTAGGTCAAAATTGATCTGAATAATCTCATTGATATCAGTTATTTCACCTTACATTATGAATTTTTTTTCTTTTCTATTTAAAATTGGAAAATGTGATTAGCTGACAAGCGCTACTTCGCATGCATGAAAGTATCCTCTTGAAAAGCTTCAATAAAATAGCTGTTCTGAAATTGTCCCTTGATGTTCTATTGAATATATAAATTTCATGAATGTTGAGAATTGAAAATATTTGTCATCGCGTAGAGTCGTTTTTCAAAAATCTGAGTGAAAGACACCTGTTTTAGCAGTTACAGGTTTCATTGATTTCAAAAGATTTGACGGTGAACATTTCGACGTAATTTCAGAATTTTACTCATAAGAGATGGGAGTTCCCACGGCAATAATCTGTCATCTCTGTTAAACATTTGTTTTGTTGTCCCAAAATCCTGGTCGCAAAGGGCATGCAAATGTCCTCTCAGAGGAAGGTCTCGTGCAGTCTTGTTAAACTTCTTCAGTTTCATTTCCAGAAAAAGTCTCAGAACAGTTTTGATCTTACTTTAATCCTATAAAAACCACTTCCACTTGTATATAAAAAAAATTCAAAGTCGAGGGCCATTCCGCCTGATCCCCTAAATGACTGACCTGTCGCTACCGTAATAATATGCTAGAGTGAAGGAGTTATTTGTTTTTACTTCATTACGCCAAAAAATACAAACCGCCTATCCTCTTGCCATATTCACATTGCGCCTCACTATTCTTTCATTCGCGTTTAGAACAGTTTAGTTTTACTTCCATACCAATTTTTTGTCTGAATCCTTGCGTTACATCTTGATCCTTTACGTTACATCTTGAGCATTATTATTAATCAGATTAAACGAGAAAGAGAATTCCGTCGCAGCAGCCTTTCACATGTTTACGTTTGTAATAGTATACAGAAAAACGTATGTTTTTCTGAAAACTATTAATTTTCTGGAATTAATCTGATGTTTACGAATTAAGACAGCAGAAAACGTTTGGAATTTTTGAAGGAACTTACTTTGAAAGGCAATTAATATTCTTTCGCAACTTTTATGCTGGAAAGCATCGACGTACATTTAAATTTTTCGTACAAATTGAACTAGCGAATTTTAGGCCGACGACATTTTGGACCGGCGACATTTTGGGACGGCGACATTTTGGACCGGCGACATTTTGGGACGGCGACATTTTGGACCGGCGACATTTTGACTGCCGACATTTTGGGCCGGCGACATTGTGGACCGGCGACATTTTGGGCCGGCGACATTTTAGACCGGCGACATTTTGGGACGGCGACATTTTGGACTGGCGACATTTCGGGCCGGCGACATTGTGGACCGGCGACATTTTGGACTGGCGACATTTTGGGCCGGCGACATTTTGGCAGCGACATTTTGTCCCGCGACATTTTGGCCGCGACATTTTGGGCGTATACCAAAAAGGTTAAGTCAGTAACTTAAAATTTTCAATTTTCTGAAATTTACACAGTCGTGTTTGGCTGCACAACTTCCCTTTATTTGCAACTGTTTTCAAGCTGTAAAAAACATGAAAGTCTTACATTTCTACGGGCACTAGAATACGTTAATATTGACTAAAAAACTGATAATTAGCGATATTGCGCCTAGCATTTGCAACTAATCGTATGAAAAAATATTTTTTGAGATGGGAACATGATCCATTAGGCGTGTTATTAGCTAAATCAGTGCATGATATTTTGTTTAATCAATGGGGGGGGAGGGGGTTGTGAAGAATGATGAAAAAATATGACTCATTCAAAAAAAAAAAAAAAAGCAATAGATTTGTTTGATATAATTTGTTCTTTTTCTCTCGGAGACTTACAGGGCCGGATTAACACTTAAAGGGGCCCTAAGCTATTTCAGGTATGGGCCCCCTTTTGTAGTTTGAACAACGTTTCTCTCGGTGGTGTGAGAAGCAATTTTGTATTTTTTTCCCATTTACTATGTTTGTCTCTCTTCCTCCGATACATACAGGAATACTTTTTACTTTTTGTTGATCATGTTTTGATGTGTTTCCCCGTTGTCCTGTTTGGATTGACCTTAAGAGAGGAAATGATATCAAGAGTTTCGGTCGGGGGTCCGGGGATTTCTTCCTCGGAGGAAATTTTGAAAAATAGATATAAAATTCTGTATTCTGAAGCCGTATAGATGTAGTTGGAACTACAAAAATACCAGGATAGAAATAGGCAAACAAAACTTTTTTTAAGTTATATACTCTTTCGAAAATTAAGGTAACACACAGTAAAAATTGTTTTTGATCTGACAAATCTGACAGCAGTTGAAGAGAGAAAGAACGCGGGAAGAGAAAATACAATGTATTGTTACTAGCTCACATTGGTTTTCGGTACAATTAGTTTTAATCACACCTCCAACCCACCGACAAATGAAACAATGAATTAAATATAAGATGATCAATAGCAAAAAATACTTTAAAATAAATGGTGTACAGTTTTAGAAAATAAGTAACAAGAGAGTAACATACTGCTCATTTGAACAATTGATAATGTATACACTTGATAAGAAATAAAATTGGAGTCGACTTTGCTTAGGATTTTCTTCAAAGACTTATGGGTCATTCCATAGAAATGTCAACCTCAACCTCAGAAATTTTTTTTCAACAAAGCCTTAATTGTGACCTATCATTTCATTCAGCATACTTCCTAGTACATAAATCCAGTAACAGTTTGCAAGAATTTCATTCGGTGATTTTCTCATGGATGTAAACGTGCGAGGTAGTAGAAAAGGCTTAGCATGTGCAAAAAACATGCGTCTACGTTTTCTTGTGTAATGTAAAAATTTTTGCAAATTTTTAAAAGAACTATGTTAATTCTAAATGATTAGATGTTGGCCCAACAAAATTGACTGTTCTTTTTGCATACATTATAAGATAAGTATTTTAATTAGTTTGGTTATTTCACTGAAAATATTTACGTTACGTTAGTCACGAAAATGTACTATTTTTTGCTTAAAAACTAAACCAGATGATTGAACCAAACAGCACTTTTAATTTTCTTACATCTGTGTCATATATACTTAAAAAGTGCAAAATATTTATTTTAGTATCAGTAGATATAAAATAATTAGTGTGACTAACGTAACATTTGAGCTGTGACTAACGTAACAGTTTGCATGTGACTAACGTAACATTTTAAAAATGACTGCTAATATTTAAAATTTATTTAATTTAGTGTACATTTTCATGAACAATTTTGAATATGTAGGCATTCTATATTGATTAAAAATATAAAGGGTGAAAAATACCAGTAATATTGCATTGTAGACCTCCTGTTTACTTAGAAAAATACATTTGTAAAGGTTTTTATAAAGTACTTCCAATTTAAAGAATTATTTTAAAAAAAAAAGGTGAGTAAATCAAAATGAGTACTCTGCTGAATGTGCATTCAACACAAGAATCCAAGCTTAAGAATTAAGATAGTAGAAAAAGTCTTAAAAAAGGAGACCGTCTCTATTTTTTAGAAAATACATCTCCACCTATTATTAAAATGAGGTAATTGCTGCTCGTTGGAAAACATTTGAAGATGTTATATGATACAGTGACAATAAGCGCTGCTGCCATATATTTCAGAAAATGCAAGAATGATCATTTAGAAATTCAAACATTTGCGGTGATATCTGGAATTAAAATGCATTCTGCAAAAACGTTCGAATATTTTTTTTCAATATTTCATTTTAATTCTAAAGCATGCACAATAGCATTCGTTCGATGAATCAGTAAACCTTAAAAAATAATATGCCATTGAAAAGTACTACGGAGTTTCTTATAACGATAACTAGTATATCAACGGAATACTAGAATTTGGTGAAACTATCTACTTGCATAAAGTTAATTTTTTTTAAAAGAGAGATATTTAGGATTTATTTAGACCAAGAATAATGTTATTCAGTTTGTAAAAGCAGTTTTTTTTATTTGTTTATTTTTTCGCACATTCAAATTGAGTTAATTGAACTGAATCCTTCCATTCAATTTCTTACACCAATATAGAAAAAAAGTAAAGAAAGAACCATAATGGAACACAAAGAAGGTTCCTAAAAAATGTTAAAGTAATATAAGAGCAAGAAATTAATTATAAAAAGTTTTTTTATGCATTCATTGCTTGTTATTCGATGGTTACGTTAGTCACGTTACGTTAGTCACACACAGTTTTTCGTAAAAGTACCATAAAGGGCCAAAAAAGATTCATCTGTAACAAATCTGTAGTACATTTTTAAAAATAGATTTCTTACCTATTACAAATATATCGACTAATTTTAAATGCCTGTTTAAGTTTCAGAAAAATTTGCCTCGTAACATAAGCATTGTTTCTCAGGGTTGCAAAAATGTTACGTTAGTCACGATGCCTTTTTTGATTAAAAAACACCTGCCAGCGCTTATTTTGCTTCAAATTCTTGGTAGAAATGAAAAATAGTCACCTTGTACATTTTAAATCTGCATATTAAACCAAAACACATTTATTTTTACTCATGGTGTAAGTAAAAAGAGTTTCAAAATCAGCTGCGAATGTTACGTTAGTCACTATGGAATGACCCTTATCTAATTATTTTCATGGACTCTAGAACAACTAAAATTATTTAACGCACTTCATTTGTACTTTCCAATCTCTTATATTTTAGAGCTTGATAGTAAATTTTTAGTCCAGATCTAACTTAGTAAGAAAAGCTATTTTAAATATAAAAGAAAAAAAAAACTTATAGATTTCTAATGACAACAACTTTGCTTCAGTTTCAAGTGGGCAGAAAACGAAAAGGAATAGAGGTAGTGTATTTTTTCTGTGCTAAACAGATTGACAATATGCAGAAGAAGTAAGCTAAAAGCAAGCAATACCAAAAGAATTTATAAAATACTTCATTCGGAATTATATAAATAGCAAGATATAAAACATGTGAGTCACAAAAATTTGTAATACGTTTCAGAAACGTGAGAAGCATGGTTTTTACATTTTTGGTGCAGGATGTAGTTGAGTTGGTGTAGGAGGAGCTGAATTTGACTTATAATGGTACTCCTTCTCCATACCCCTTCGCATTTGTGGTTTGTAGCCAAACTTTTCCAAATTTTCAAGGTTTTCAAGCACTAGAAAATAAAATTTATTTTTTCAAGTTCTTTTCTTCTTTTTGGAACGAATCATGCTAATTTCCGGGAGTCGGGGGCCACTAACAAAGCAGGGGCCCTAAGCTACAGATTGCTTAGCTTGTATGTAAATCCAGGCCTGGAGGCATATCCCAGAAATCCGTGATTTTGAATGAAAACACGATGATGAGTATAAAAAATGACTTTGTAACTCGCAAAACTACTCGAATACGTCTGTTTCAAGTTTACAAGGCGCCCTTTATCAAGTTCTGAGTTTCGGAATGTAAACGCGGATTTATCCGTTCGGCATCTCAGGGTTGTTGTTTTGCGCGTGTGGGGGGCATTGTTAGAAATGATGCAAACTTGAAGATTTTTCACTTTAATTTTTTAATAAGTTCATAGTTTCGTCATAAAAATTATTCAAAATATTTTGAGCAAGAAGCAAACAAATATTATTGTACAAAACGTAAAAATATGTGCAACAACGCTAAAAAAAGCAAATTTTGAAGAAATTGCAAACACTTTGTTTCGAGGTTACAATGAACCCATTGCTCTAATGCAAAAGATGTGAGCTTGTGGGTATCAACAAGTGTCTTGTCGAATGTCTTTACACCCATAAGCTTGATATTTTTTTTAATAATAATAAAAAAATTAAAATTATAAAGGGGTTCCTTGTAATCTCGAAACACTTGTCTGATTTTTTTTCCTGTAAACCCATGTTTTTTTAACATTGTTGAAATGTATTTTTAATTCTTAGAGAACAAGAAACAGAAGAAATTTTGTTTCTTAATAATATATCTTGTTTTTAATTTGCATCTCACAATAATAGTTTCATTTGGGGAAATATAGTGTGCAATTCAAATGACACGACCCCTCCCCCCACCCCCACTGATTCCGGATATTCCTCAAGGTTGTTGTTTTTCGCATGCAATCATTTTCTTCCGAAAGGTAAACGTTTGAGATGACTAGCTGATGAAACTAAAAAAGCAGAAACTTAAATTTGCAACCACACGTGTTTAGAGGTTACAATGAATCCATTGTGTTCCAATGCAAAAGATATAAGCATGTGGATATCGAATTGTGTGTGTGTGTTTTTTTTTTTTTTTTCGGATGTCTTTACATCCGTAAGTTGATTTTTTTTTTTTTTTTGATACATTAATAAAGAGGTTCCTTGTAACCTCGAAACACTTGGCTGCATTTTTTAAAAATATTTTTTTTTGTCCCTGAAAACCCGTGCTTTTTGAATATTGTTGTAATATATACTTGATACGTAGAACACTAGAAACATAAGGAATTTTATACCTTTGTGCTTGAAAAATGAAATAATACGTAACACCGTTTGATTGCGCAATAATTGCAGATTGCTGCATTCACGTGTTTCGGGGTTACAAGGATCCCCATTTTCAATGCGAAATAAGTGAGCTTATGGATGAAAAGACATCTGAACGTTGCTATATTTTTTATAAGAAATTTTGTTCCTCAATATCTTGTTGAAACTTGACACCTCATTATAATATATTCAGTTGGGAAAATATATTGTTCGAGCAATTCGAATCGACTAATGCGGCTCAAGCAATTCGAATGAGATGCCCCCCCCCCTCCCCTCCTGCCCCATTGATTCCGGATCTTCCTCCGATATAGGATCGAGTCGGAACTTCGAGGAGGCGAGCCGACATCATTGTTTCCACTCGAGTGGCAGGAGGTGCAAAAAGATAACGAACCCGATGTGGCAACCCCTCCTCCGACACCTGAGTTTTTCTTTTCCCTACCTGCTGTCATTTGGGTTAGTGACTCGAATGAATGTGGTCTTTCTCGTTCACTATCTCCCGTGTCCCCTCTCCTCTAGTGCCTTATTTATTAATTTACTAGTTGCAATGGAAAGTGCCATACGGAATCTTTGTCAGCTGTAAGTGTTTGAAAATTTTATTTCAAGTTCTATTGTTTTTTTGAGAAATATTTCTTAATTGTTTTGTTGTGAATTTTGTTCTAATGATTAACAGGGGCGCAGAGAGACAGGCCCGCCTAAGGCAGGCCCCTTTCCACTGTGGTTGCCGGGCCCCCCCCCCCCCCCCCATAAAACTTATAAATTAATACTGCTTGGACTCCAAGCCGGGCCCTTAGTTTCCGACTAGGTGACATAGCCTCTTGTTGGCCCAGATGGTTATTAGTTGTGCACAGGGTCTGATTACCGCACAGGTCGCCTGGGCCTAGGGCCCCACCTTTCTAAGGGGGCCCCGGATCTCTTTAAAATTTATGCATAGCATTAAAAAATCATGTATTTTTGTGAAAATAATGAAAATTAGAGACTTATTAATTGAAAATATACCTCTATTAAATGATGTCGAACATTAGTTTGCCTTGGTTTAAAGTGATAGAATAGAGAGGGGCCTCCAAACCATTGTGGGCCTTGGGCCTCACTTTTAGTAGTCGGGCCTTGGTTGTACAGTAGCGCTTAATTCATGCACGTTTTCATATACGACTTACGAATGTATAAAACGTAAAAACGAAGAAAAGTTGTTTCGACATCACCTATTTGTGTTATGAGAACATTAGTTTTAGCAGCAATAACTCTTTTATTAACGTAACAAAAGTTTTACTCTTTATCTTTACACGTTTGTAAGAATTGTATCTGCTTTAGCTGTTAAATTTGAAGATTCAATTTGTGTAACAAAAATTTAGTTTCTCATACTTTTCCCTGGTGTAAACATTGTATCTGCTTCAGCTGAATAAAATTTCAACTACTATTCTATTAATATTATAAAAATTTTATTTTACTGTCATACTTTTGCACTTGCTAAAAACATTTTATCTGGTTTTGCTGCAAAGTTTGAAGTACTATTCTGCTAATGTAACAGAGATTTAATTTGACCGTCGTATTTTAATTTTGCTGAAAATACTGTATCTATGGTTGCAAAATTTAGAAAGATGTTATTCAGAATAAGAATGTATGACAAAAAAGATTTGTTGCATTAATCTTTGTTTGGTTTATTTATTTTCATTTTGATGTTGAGTTTTACCATTCCAAAACTTATTGATTATAAATAACAAAAATAACAATCTTTATTTGAATCGCCATCATGTATAACATAGTGCGTATTTCAAAGTTTTTTAAAAGAAAAGTCTTTTATGGTCATGTTATGCCTTATGATTGATTGTAAATCTTAATCTATTTTCACCAGAAGTCATATTTATGGGATACTTTCACTGTACTCCCGTAAGAAAACAAATTGCTTTCCACTGGTTCTATTTTGCAAATCCTGTCAAAATGAGATCCGTTCATTCTTCCACAAAAAGTGAAGTGGAATGTCGCTTCATAGTTAGCTTAGATATTTATTGTTATAAACAATATTTAAAATAATTTCGCTAGATTTTTAATTGAAATTAAGTTGGGAATTAATGGGTTAAACAAAGCGCGTTATGAGTTGAATTCTTTTCTTGAATTTTTTTTTGCTGTAAATTAAGTTGGGAGATAGCTGAATTGTAAATGATAGTGTTTTCGAGTAACAATGCAGTGTAGTTTTGTTACAAAGCATCGTTTTTTGCTGTGATAAAAGATAAGTCTGCTTATTTATGAATGTGTTTTACTTATGCCCGTTTTATCCGGATTGCCTTCGGTCGTAGTTAGTCCGGATAAACGAGGTTGTATTGTACTTTGCATTTTCAAAATGGAAATACAATGTAGTATTATATAAATTAGATTTTGCGGAAGTGCGAACAATAAATGAACACATCCCAGTGAATGAACAGTAAACTATTATTATTATTTTGTTTACAAACGCTTTTTTTTTTCGATGAATTGGCAACATTAACCTGCTCTTATACAGTTCCAAAGAGGAAGCAACTAGAAAGAGTGTTTGACTCTGGTTGGACGAGTTTATTACCCAGTTACTGCACCACACTTCTTTCCTCCCCGCCCCCTGGTCCTTCAAAAATATAAATAAATAAATAAATAAATAAAATTAATAAATAAATAAAAATAAAAATAAATAAACAAAAACTGCTGTAGAATCGTATAAATTCTTCCCCTCTTTTTGTTTGCCAACAATTACTTTTCATCGATCATGTTTCTAATATGTTCCAAGTTCTACAGTTTTTAGCAATATAGATTTCTGAAAATAAAATTGTTCTTAAGTATTTATTTACCACTCATTTACACTACTTATATCGTAAAATCCCATCCGTGATGAATTCTTTTTTCATTTATTCAGCAATTCCATGCTGTTACAATGTCACTGCTAGATTAAATGATGCGTTTAATGTTAGAGGTCATGAGAGGTTGTTAAGAAGAAGCTTCCTAATGTTTTTATCTGCCGATTTTTCGAGGGAAAGAAATTGGGTTGAAACTCACGATCAAAAACCATGATCTTTGAACGAATTGTTAAAATGTTAAGTAACAGGAAAAATAACGTCATAAATTCACAGAAACCTCAGCAGTATAATTTTTTCAGCAATCTGCGACGCAGATTAAAAATCAAAAATAGTCGGCAAGATAAATCAACATTACATGAACCTTAAAATTCAAGTTTAACGACACAGAGAAAGGCTTACAAAAAGATGCTGATACAAATGACGTGCTTCATGTGACTTCTATCCCAGAAATTACACTACTGATACTCAATAACTGGAATTTAAGTTTTTTTTTTTAATTCTTTTTCACCCCTTCACCCCCCACTTAGACTTTCGCTAGAATCTGCGACACACGTTGCAGTGTTGCTCTGTTTCTGCTACGGCACGTGTTTCAGATTTTCATGGAACTCCTCCCCCCCCCCCAATGGAGTAAATAACAAATAAGAAAAGTACCGAGAAAAATTTTGGTAATGACTGCTTCAGATGTACCATAAAGCAATGGGAGAATACGTGTCGCCAACAGTCGCCAAGTGGTGAGAAACATATTCATCTGTAAAGACGGTGAAGTGATGAGGGCCGGAAAATATTCGATGTTTTGATATATATATATCCCATATTTTCAATCAAAGCAAACTCAAGTATCCTCAAATAACTGTTTATTTTTCTGTATATTATTAAAGTTTCTTTCATTATTTCTAAATGTATACGTTTTGTGTAAAAAATTTAAATACTTGAAGTGCTAGTAATAAGCTATTATATCGGATGTTGATTATTATACTCATATATGCTCAGTAAAACTGATTATATTTACATGTGCCCTGTAAAAATTATAGATAAGCAACAGTCTTATGTGCATAAAATAAACAATGCCATGTTTAATTAAAACATGAAAAAGTTAACCATGTGTTACTTTAGTAGAATAGTTTATTGATTATTGTAATAAGTACTTTACATTACATTAATGATATATATTACTACATTACACTAATGAGGTACTGTATTAATCTATCATATATAGTATCACATAGTGTTATTTTTATTAATAAATGAATACTATTAATATGATTAACGCATACAATTTTTTACATTGCAAATAAAATGCTCGAAAAATAAATATCGAAAGTATCAAAATATCATGATATTTTCGATATAAATATTGAATATTTATCATCGTGATACATATCATGATATATGGATGCTTCACTTCCCAAATCGACTATTTCCATAAAACAAAAAGTAGAGAAAAGTGATTAAGAAGATGGTGTTATCCGTAGGAGTATATAGGCCCTCGTGTTACATTTTTATCTATCATATGGTCAAAAATGTACTGAACTAAAACGTTAATATAATTTCACATGCTAAGCATTGATAAAGCACTATTACAGCATAAATGTGGATTTTTTAAAAAGTGGAGTTAATCGGTTTGGCAATTGAGGCATCCATATATTGACTGATAAAAATCGGCGAACACTGTAAGCGATATTTTAAGCCCTTAACGATCGGATAATTTTCAAGAAAACGGTCATAAAAGTGTCGATTTTTTTTATTTAAGAAAATGATATAAAAATAAGTGTATGAACAACATGTGCATTCATTTTTTCGTTTTCAATATTTTTTAGATTGAAATTTTTAAAAAATTTAAAATTTTATGAAAAGTCAACAAGCAAGCCTAAGCAAGCGGCGAAAATTTAAGAAATACGTCTTTCATACATTAAAAAAGGATTTTATTAATATTTTGTGTAATATATAAGTAAAGATAAGTAAATTTTTCTTGTGTGGTAAATTTCAAAGCTTGAGATACAGAGGCCAACATCACAATCTGGTAAGTTAGTACCAAATTTCCTTTCTTCATCTCTGCAATTACATTTAAAATGGACTGGTGCTGCCATCTAGTGTATAAAGAGAGAAATAAAATGTATTCCGGACAAAACACATGAATTGGTTTTAATAGTTTCGTCGCGTTAATATTGCACACCCCAGCACGGCGCTATCACGGGAGCGGGAAATGGAGGTCGAAACCCCAGCACGGCATTTTCACGGGAGCGAGTGGGAAGGGGTTAAGAGAAAACAAACTTCTTATGAAAAACAGCTTCATACAAATCCCAACTTAATACAAAAAATCGAGTGAAGTGCCTGTTTCGAAAATTCGATTGCAACCAAGAAAGGAACTGTATAAGAGTTGAGGCTTGACCATAGCAACATCCTTAGAGCCTGCGAGCGTATATGAAAATGAAATAGGCCAAAACTGTTTCAGGGATGGTTAAACTAAATTAGAGTTCAAATCAGAGTTCTAGGAAATTTTTCATTGGAATATTGACAATTCTATGACATTTCTGTATCGCTGTTTTGTGCTCACTTGGAAACGTTTCTCTGAAGCAGTGCTTCTCAGCCTGTGGTCCGCATCCACGAGCAATTTATTGTGGTTCGCGAACAGCTAGGGAAAATTAATCTGGGATCAGGGGTTGACCTCGGAGCCAAATGTGGATGATATTTCAAGATCATAAAAGCCATTGAAGGGAAAATTTGGCCGTAGGGTGAACATTTTACTCATTACAAGGAACTGTAGTTTGTTTCAATTTAAAACTTATGCACGTTTTTATTTTGTAATTTCAATCAAACTCATAAATCATTATGGACTTTTTATATTATTTGTTTGGATGGCAAGACAAATAGTTTAGATTTTAATATTTGAGTTAATATTGAACTATATGATTTTTATTGTAATTAAAGTTATTAAAGTTAATTTTTGGATTCATCTCATTACACCTCATATAAGTTTTGCCAAATCTATTATTTCTACAGTTTGTGGTCCGCTTTGGATTCAGAAGGGTTCCAAGTGATCCTCAGATGTGAAAGGGTTAAGAACCACTGCTTAGAGTCGGGCGTGCACGGGGGGGGGGGGGGGGGGGACAACCTGATAGCCCGAGTCCGAGCCTGAAGGGGGGCCCAATCTTTTCAAAACTAGGGGTGAAATATAGGGGTAAACAATATGGAGGGGGCCCGGAAAAGTCATTTGTGTCGGGCCCCAAAATTTCTGTGCACGCCCCTGCTTAGAGTAGTATATAAGTTTTTGTCATATGTTTTACAATAGATGCCGTAAGGGAGTACATAACGTCATAAGACGTTGGATATTGCCCGTGTGTTTCAAAGTTACACCGATGTTATAAAATATAAGAGTTCTTACTTTTTTTCTCTTGACCTTGTGATTCCGACACTTGCGTGTTTCAATTCATTTGCAAACTCCTCCGTTTACTGAGTAGTTTTAATGTTAAAACACTTGACATGCTAAAAGTCATCTAATGTCATTGCTCTTTAAAAGCGGTAGGGTAACGGCACCAGTAACAGACATGCTTAAGACATTGCTCTCAAGTTAACTCAATTTTCTGAGCCTTTTAATGTATTTAGACTTCTAAAACTATTTTTCGTTCATGCAACTACATCTCATCTGAAGTTTGGCTGCTTCTGGATCCTCTGAATTAGTTATTGTCCGTTTTTCACAAGAAAGCACTTGACTCCTCCCTCGCCGCATGGTATCCGATGATTCTATTTCGCTGTTTTCGGCAGAAGGTATGTTCGGGTCATAGCATTTTGTTGTAAAAGCAGCGGTTTTTTTTAAATGTAAGAATAACTAAAATGACAAGTGAAGCAAGTGATGTAAAGGACACTAAGACTTTTTTGCACATTAAAATGCACGCCCAAGTTGAGGCTGTCTGGTTGTCTCCTTTGGAAACGCGTGGATTGTGTACCGATCACCCCCGCGTAATATGGAACTTTGCGTTCAAGGGGGCGTGACGAAGTCTCTCTTCGTGGAAAAGGGACAATAATTCTATTTTTGTTTGCTCAATTTCGAAAAAAGATCCGTCCCCCTAATAACAGATAGACGCCGATAATTCTGATGATACCCAGTAACAGATAGGATGAGCAAAGTATGAGTAATGGACAGAGAATTTCCCCTTTTTTTTTCAAAATGTGCAAAAGTTCTTTACTTTTAAATCTAAAACCTCATTAAATTCAAATGAACAGGAAAAACACCGGCAGATCTCTTGGTGGCTGTTCATCACCTTCCACCACTGCCTTGTAAATACCAACTGGCTCATAAAATTCACTCAGATGGTTGCACCGTATTCATGGGTCGCAGCAACATCAGTTTTACCCGCCTGAAATTCTTATTTAAATCCAAACTTACGACTGTCTGTTGCTAGACCCTTGTCTGTTACTGGTGCCGTTACCCTAATTTTATTTTTACGTCGAATACTTACCTTTTATTTGGAAAGTGTGTGTTTCTTGGTTTTCAAATTTGAGATTAGTTTCTGCTCTTTTATGTAGTTTTTTGTCATAGCGCGTGTATTTTTAATCAAGGCTGCGGAATCGGAGTCTAAGAGTCTGAGTCGGACTGATTTTGGGGTTAAGAAGAGTCGGGAAACGAAGGTTTCAAGTTTCAAAAGTCGGAGTCGGTCATTTTCCCTCAGACTCTGCAGCCTTCTGTTTCATGCAGATTTTTGAACATGTCTTTTAATTTTATCAATATTCTTCTTTCGTGCATTTATCTGTATGTTATTTGTTTCTTTAGCATTTTTTTTTTTTGAGCAATCTCGATTGCTTATTGTTCTTATTTGACGGTTTTGAATTCCTATCATTTTATTTTCCTACCAGCACCCTCTGCCAGCATCACCGCAGGCCGGCCTCACGATGCTGCTCCTCTAGCGAAAACAGTCTCCAGGTCCATATCCTACACTTACACGCATACATACACACACATACATACACACACATACACACACACGCCTACACACAACTACCCACGCACTCATGCCTGCACACAGACTCACACACATGCCTACACACATACCCCCTACACACAAACACACATACCCCCCACACACATAAACACACACGCCTACATACACACACATACACATACATACGTACATACACACATACACACACATACATACACACACACACATACACACACACGCCTACACACAACTACCCACGCACTCATGCCTGCACACAGACTCACACACATGCCTACATACATACCCCCTACACACAAACACACATACCCCCCACACACATAAACACACACGCCTACATACACACACACACTCGTGATTGCGAAAAACATAATTTGAGTTCAAGAAGTAAAAATTCAAATTATTATTATTATTTTTTAAAATATCTCATCGTGTACCTAGGCATAGCTTCTGTTTAAAATTTACAGTCGTTCAGATCAGTAGTCATGACGGTTACTAGCCAGTCGTTTTGCCCATGACGACAGTTAAACTTTGCATCATTCTGATGGTTTTAATATCGCAACTTGAAAAGAATTGTGACACAACTTAAAAAAGCAACTTTTTCAGGAGACCATTTTTTAAATTATTACGATTTATTGTTTCATTCATAAGAATTCCTAATTATTGTAATGTCCCTTAAAAATTGTTAATAGTATTATTTTTGTTCATTTCATGCAGTTTTTGGTCTAGCATTTTAGGGTTCCTAGAAATTTTAATCAAATTTATGTCAAATTTGGTTTTACACAAAGTTACCATCTACCGGCAACTTTTCTACCTACAACTTGTCTTTATTCCATATAAAAGATAAATTTTTTTTTTAAATATTATCAACTAAAAATTTCATTTTCGGTATGTTTTGAGTTGTGTCACTATTCTTTTCAAACGGCGATAGATTAGTCATGACCCCCCCCCCCACCTTGTATCCGCCTCTACGTTTGTTGACAACTATCTTTCAAGTCTTTCTTGGTAAATTAGACGTAATAAAAATGCTAATAAACCTAGATTTTATGACGTCTCTTAGTAAAGGCGTTGTCAAATCTAAATAACGCGTTTTCTTTTTTCCTTTTTTAAAATTTAATGGAATACTAAGATTCTACTTATGTGTAGCTCTTCAAATCTTGATCCACAAAACCTCTAGTAAACCGATTAACAATCAACTAAACTCTGCTGTAATTATAGGTTAGAGCTCCACGAAGATGACGGGGAATAAGGTTAAAAGGTAAATAAATAAAATGACTTCGTATATCCTTCGTGTCCTTTCCCCATTTGCCTTGATAGTCGGTATTCTATTCCTGTCGGAACTTTTAAAAATCCGACTAATCAATTCCTCATACATTATTTTCAGCACATCCATCGTTTCGCTTAATTACATGCTAAATGATTAAAAGGCAGATTGACAGTTTTGATTAATGTGCAATTCTACGTCATTTATATTTCACATGAACCGAAATTTCCGCCTAAATGTTGATATAAATAAACGTGTCTCTGTGAATTGATCCGCTCCATTGCACGCGAAAGTGTAACACATCATCGGAAAACCTACTTTTGGAGGGGTTTAGTTGTTGAACTTGGTTTCGCTCGGACTGATCTCCCAGATTCTGATACTTGCTTTCTAACGGTACTTTGTGGCCCGAAGCGGAAAGACACTCTTGGTTTTACTGTCCCACTAACTCGATTTTCATTTCTTTGTGAACCGGAATTTTCTGTTGGGTTGCTGATCTCTGACCCCACCGAAATTTCGCTTCATTGTCTGTTGCTCTACTAGATTGCAATAGACAGAACTTTCCGGTTCTTGGAATGAATAGCGAATTCGAGAACAATTTTCTCGTTTTTAGAAAACTGAGGAAAATAAAACTTTCCGAGAAATGCTGTATTTTTGCTAAAAATACACATTTGGACCAGAAATATGGTAGCCTTGAAGATTCAAATCTTCATTGATCTTTGCAGGAAACGATGTGCCCATCTTCAAAGCAAACTAAATACAGTAAAACTTCGCTGCAGTAATAACCGATAAAACGATAAATTCCTTTGTATCGATAATGAAGTCAAGATGAATATTTGTAAAGTGGGGAACATGGGGCAAAGTGAAATGGTGAAATATTTACTCTGCTTTTAGCTCCACCTGTCTGGTATTACTTTAACTATTTAGTACCATATGTAGTCCATTCCAGTCAGGAAAAATATACCGGCGAAGATTAAAGCATTTGGTAATACTGGCAATTAAAAGAAAAAAGATACTCATATTGTAATATTTTGTTGTAAGTCAAAAATTATTTTTGTTCCTACAAAATGATAAAGTTCTTGTAGTTAACACTTTAAATATTGAGACCGCCTAATATTCAATACAGTATTATTTTAGTCAATATTAAGCTTATTTGTGTCTTAAATGAATTGTACAAATACTGAAGTACATACGAAGCAAAATGAAGTATGTTTTGTATAAATCACTAACGTTTTCATTTATTAATACATTTACATTCCTTCATTTAGTAATTAACTTATTTATTCATTCATTCTTTTACTCGTTCATTTATTTGTCTTCATATATTGATTTATTCATTTAATTATTCATTTATTGTTTCATTTTCTTTTCATTTATTCATTCAACCTTTTATTTATTGATTCTTTTGATCAAAAATGTTTTATAACCGAATAGAAAATGTTTCATTAGAAAAAAAAATTTCTGTTTTCATTCTGCACCTTGAAAAAAAAATGTAGTGGAAAATTTTCATTTTTTTTAAGACTAAAATTTACTGCCAAAAATAAAAAATACTGTTTCAACGCAAGTTTTATTATAAAATGCAATGCTCTTTTTTCAAAAGCTGTAATTTTCAAAACAAATTTCTGATTGGCTCATTTTGAAAAAACTCGGTCATCTTAAGCATTTCACTTAAGCCCCACATTCCCCTACAGTGTAAATTCCCAATGAATTGAACGACATTGTTTGCAAGTTTGAATTTCAGAAAAAAGTTATTCTAAAAACAAATGTTATATCCTATGTCTTTACAGTGATAATTTTGTTTCAAATATCGTTGGGAGAAACAAAATGTTCCCATTTTTCCTCTTGTCATGTGAAATTCTCTTTGATCGCAGGTCTAGAATGTAAAACTGCTTTTATCCGAAACAAAAGGGAGTTCTTCACCTATTTTTGCTTGATCCTTTAAAAAAAATATAGGTGTAAAAAAATTCTGCCTATTTGGCTATGCTATTATTCATCTTTACGTTTTTATAGACTCACCCGAAAATGCATTGCAAGAAGAAATTATGAAAAAAAGCCTCACAAACATCGCCAATTAAAGAAATCCGTTAAGCAGGAATAAAAGTGCCATTAAAATATGATAACTCCCGTAAATATATAAATGGAGACATCCAAAACCATCAGAATATAAATTAATCCACCGAATAAATAGACTATTAACCAACATTAAAAGCTCCATTATAGTGTCAAATAAGCGACCAAATAAATATGTCAAATTATTGAAAAGTATTTAATTTCAGTAAAACGTCAAGTTGAAGCGTGATGAGCGATTGTGACTACAACATAAACGATCTTCTGTTTGCTACCCCAAGTCAGAGTAAATAAGCCGCCAAGAGCTTCTATGCTGTTATTCTATACACTTTTACCTTGCATCTTGCATACACTTACGTATGTAAGAACTGTTATGAGCCAACTCAGAAGTACGTTCTGCAGATAATACCCAAAACTGTCAAACAATGCCTTAATCTCAGGAAATGTTTGATTATGAAGTGCGTCCACCTCCGAGCAGTACACTGGTGTGCAAAAATTAAGGACGAAGTCGAAATATCAGCATACAGTGAAACCTGTGTAAGTTGACCACTTGCGGTGCACTACTTTAGTGGTCAACTTATAGAGTTTGAATTATATGATATAGATCTAATTCTGTGCCTGAAACTAGCGGTCAACTTAGACAGGTGGTCAACTTACAAGGGTGGTCAACTTTACAGGTTTTACTGTATCAGCTGAACGAAGAGGCAGAGCGGACAGAAAGACCAATCAGGAGATTAAGTAAGGTGATGTACGGTAGCACATGCGCAGATATGCAGGGAAACGTAATGGGGGGAGTGTCTGAGTAGTATAAAGCATGTTGTCGGTGTAAGATCAGTATTTCTGGCAAAGAGATTGCACGCCGTATAGCAGTTAAAATCACACCGAGTTGCTGCCTCAGCGAGAAATGGCGAATAATCAATCTGTTAGACGACATCTGGATGCTTTTACCCGAGGTCGAATCATTGGGAAGTTGGAGGAAGGCCGCAGTGTGACAAGTGTGGCTGCAGAGTTCGGAATTGCTCACAGCATCGCTTCACGACTTTGGAGACAATTTCAAACTACAGGAACAGCTATCCGGGGGTTCAGTAGTGGTCGTCCACGAGGAACCACACCCGCAGATGACCGGTATATTGTCTTACAGGCCAGAAGAAACAGGCGGGAGAAATCGCTAGACACAGGCGACAGGACGACCGATATCGCGTTTTACCGTGGCCAGAAGACTGCACGGTGGTGGTCTGTTTGCACGACGCCCTATACGGTGTGTACCTCTAACGCCTGCCCATCGGAGAAGGCGTTCTCTGTGGTGCCGGGAACACCGGAATTGGAGAGACAATGAATGGGGACGAGTACTCTTTACAGATGAGAGCAGATTCAGTCTGAGTAGCGATTCTCATCGCATACTCATCTGGAGGGAGCGGGGAAGCCGCAATCATCCCTCGAACATCATTGAAAGGGACAGGTATGGAGGTCACGGTGTTCTCGTTTGGGGAGGATCATGCTTGGTAGTCGTACAGACCTTCACATCTTCGACGCAGGTTCAGTCAACGGGACCCGTTATTGTAACGAGATTCTTCTTCCATATGTGCGTCTTTTTAGAGGCGCTATGGGTCCGCAGTTCCTTTTCATGGACGACAATGCACCATGTCATCACACAGTAGCTGCCAAATAGCTCTCAGAGAGTGAGGATATTGAACGTATGGATTCGCCGGCACGATCTCCGGATCTCAATCCCATCGAGCATGTATGGGATTTTCTAGGCAGACGCTTGGCAGCTCGTACCTTACCACCAGTAACGATTCGGGAGCTTCGATTAGCGCTGCAAGACGAATGGGCAGCAATGCCTCAACAACTCATTGACAACTCATTCTCAGCATGGGCAGACGCTATGAAAACCTGCCTAGCAGTCGGGGGAGATCATATCCCCTACTAAAGACCGGATGTTTCTTGCTGGACACCCATCACAGGGATGTTTTGGTCTTCAGTCGCATTGCGCTCCATGCTACTTTTTCGATAAAGCTTCTTTTTATCCCTCTGATTTCTCTTTTAGTAAGTGTTGCTTACATTACACATGTCCTTATGTATTAGGGAACTTACGGTATTAAATGTGTTGATTTGGAAAGCTTTTGTACAAAGTTATATTGAAAAAACCGTCTCGTCCTTAATTTTTGCACACCAGTGTACTGTAGAAGCCACCCAACAAACTGTCATCTGACAACGATGCTGCAGAGAATGTCTGTATTAATTTCCAGTCTTCTAAAAGCGGCCATTGGAGTGACGTGGGAGGGGGCGACCTCGAGCCATGACTCTTACTGGAACATCAAAATCATGTTCCCAATAGGATTGAGATCAATACTTCGCGCCTCAGTCCACACGACGAATGTACTCTTTTTAAAGAAACTCATTTTTCACTGTGAACGTTTTTGACCTTAATTTTGTATACGAGTAAAAAGCGACTAAACTGACGAGGGGAAGCTTTTTGAGAATTTGAAATGGAGAAGATTTCAGTCGACGTAAAATGCTCCAGCAATTAATTACCTCATATGCGTAGCACGGACTTTGCTAACACCTCCTGATCGTATTGGTATTGGCTCTGCTCATTTGAATTGTCTAGTGCTCAGAGGCGGCGATTGGGAATGAAAGGTGGCGGTGGGGGGGGGGGGGAGAGGGGAGGGGGACGACTACTAAAAGCCTAGGACTTTTAGTGGGAGTAAAAAAAATGAAAGAAAACGAGCTGATGTGTGCATCACATGACTTCCTTTTGCTTCAATTTCATGTCATTTTCTCATTATTGGCAGTTTAATGTGATTCAATAGTTTACTCTCTAAATATCACCAACAGCGGCCAAATTGAAACCAGATTTAAAAAATTAGGAAAAAAAAAGTCAAATTTGTCGCCAGGGTGGCGACAAAACTTGGCGACCAAAAGATTGGCGATACATCGCCAAGTGTCCGCCAAATTATAACAGCACTTGAGTTTACATCGAAATTAACAATGATCCCCCCCCCCCCAAACGGGGCAAAAGACCCCTTTAGAAACACCCGAATGCAACCAAAAGAAGAGTTGCACAACTAGACCCCACTAGGAGTCTACGTACCAAATTTCAAATTTCTAGGACACACCTTTCTTGAGTTACGCGAGATACATACGCACATACGTACATACAGACGTCACGAGAAAACTCGTTGTAATTAACTCGGGAATCGTCAAAATGGATATTTCGCGTGTCTATACGTTCTTAGGCATTTATCCACGTGTGGTCGAGTCGAAAAAAAAAACTCAACATTCATTCGGGGGTGAGTAAAATGGAAATGAAGGTCGATTTTTGAGCGAAATTTTTTTCGCGAATACGATACTTTCTTTTTTGTAAAAGGAAGTAATAATTACAAGAAGACTAATTCGAAATTTCAAACGCTCTAATGTGTAAACCCTCGGTGTAATTGTGTACAAAACTTTAAGGTTGTTGTTGCTATGTGGACGTGGGATAGCCACAAACACACTTTCTTTGACGTTATTTTGTTTAATATGGGACTAGTGCCGCCGAGAGCCAAGGCGGGCCCCTTGTCAGTTTGATCGCCGGATCTACCTTTCCCCACAAAATTTGTCAAATTTGTACAGCTCCGATTCCGAGACGGGCTCCTAATTTCCGACTAGTTTGACTTGGCGACCAAAAGACTGGCGATATATTGCCAAGTATCCGCCAAATTGTAACACCACTTGAGTTTACATCGAAATTAACAAGGATTTCCCCCCAAAAAGGAAAAAAAGACCCCCTTTGGAGCATCCGAATGCAGCCAAAAAGGAAGGTGCACAACTAGACCCCACTAGGAGTCTAAGTGCCAAATTTCAATTTTCTAGGACATTCCGTTTTTGAGTTATGCGAGATACATACACACATACGCACATACATACGTACATACAGACGTCACGAGAAAACTCATTGTAATTAACTCGGGGAACGTCAAAATGGATATTTCGGGTGTCTACTTTCCTAGGCATATATCCGCGTGTGGTGCGGATGAAAAATAAACTCAACATTCATTCGGGGGTGAGCAAAATGGAAATTAAGGCCGATTTTTGAGTGAAAAGTTTTTCGCGTATACAATACTTCCTGTTTTGTAAAAGGAAGTAAAATGACAAAATTTTGCTTGGGCTGGTTTTGACTTAACTCACGTTTTTATTAAGATTTTGATGAATTATGTACACAATAACACTTAGACATGAATTCGACTTACATTATTTACCCCGGGTATTTTGAGATGTCACAAACACTTGGTAATAATTTCGTTAAACAAGTACGGCTTGTTTCAGTAAAACGTATCGAAACAATGAATACATGAACTAAAAGTTACTGGTTGTGCTAAATGGTGTTTCGTAATCAGATATACTAAGTAAAAA
Source organism: Uloborus diversus (assembly GCF_026930045.1). Classification (NCBI taxonomy): domain Eukaryota; kingdom Metazoa; phylum Arthropoda; class Arachnida; order Araneae; family Uloboridae; genus Uloborus; species Uloborus diversus. Next base: position 4,572,514 of record NW_026557765.1, read on the forward strand.
AAAAAAATTATGGTCTGAAAATTTTGACACTTCTGCTTGTTTAAAAATAATTTCTAGTTTTTGTTCCAATGCTGGAAAATAAGGTAAATAAATGAACCATAAAAGTGGGGGTGAGGGACGGTTGCCCCCCCCTCCCCGATTCGTCGCCACTGATAGTGCTTATAGTTTGACTGTGATAGCTTGAACTCTTATGGACGAAGGAGTAACTTCCTTGTTCACCTGCCGGTTCGAATCTCCCGGCAGGCATCCGAATTGCCGATTCAAGTCTAATTCAACCAATGAGAACGCTTCATTTTGAGATTCAGATACAGTAAAACCTGTAAAGTTGACCACCCTTGTAAGTTGACCACCTGGTCTAAGTTGACCGCTAGTTTCAGGCACAGAATTAGATCTATATCATATAATTCAACCTCTATAAGTTGACCACTAAAGTAGTGCACCGCAAGTGGTCAACTTACACAGGTTTCACTGTATCTGACGGAGGTTCGAGTCGGCTGGTGAATAAGGCAGTAAAAGATTTCATTTGCCTGAAGAAAGGCGGTTTGCTTCGTCCGGTAACGTACTGCGATGTGATCGTGTGGCAATAGAGAGAAACCTGTGTAAGTTGACCACTTGCGGTGCAATATTTAAGTGGTCAACTTTAACAGGTAGTCAACTTATAGAGGTTGATTTATATGGTAATGGCTAATTCCGTGCATGATAAAAGTGGTCAATTTAGACAGGTGGTCAACTTATAAAGGTGGTCAACTTCACAGGTTTTACTATATAAAATGTTTTCCTATTTCTCTAAAAAAAAGTGAACGTTCTAAAGGTTAAGACTTCTTGTTATCAGAGCCAGAATGCAAGTCTGTCACCCCAACCATCGCAAATCCTATAAGAATGAATGAATTGTGAAGATGTTGTTCTTTACATTGTTTGAACATTTCTAGGATTAGGGCTAATCTAAGAACGATCTTCAAAGCTTCAGTTCAAGAGATTACGTCGGAAGTTCAATTCTTTGTCCGTACTGAACTGAATCTCTATGAAATGTATGGTGCTATTTCGTCAAAATTATCTCCAGTTTAAGCGAAGTTTCGTGTGTGAGTTCTTCATTGTTTCGAACGATTAAAATCTGTTGGGAATGATCAAGATCGTGTAAAAAAACTTTTCCAGTTCCGAGTTTAGTGCTCCATTTCCTGCTTCGGGGAGATGGGTGAGGTCGCTTCTCAACGCGTGACCGGTCGCCCTTAACGAGACGGGTCACTCTGGTTTTGTTTTCCAGCAACTCGGAAGAGGCGCCAGCAAACGAGTTGGAACACCTTTCGAGTTCGATTTCTTGTTTGTTTACGTTCCATTTCGGCATTCTTGACGTTTGTCGTATGCAAATTCTGAGACGGGAGTATTCCAGTCATTCAGGGTAATTTTGATTCACAATTTCTCTGTTTTTAACTACCTTACTCACATATTTTAATTAGTGTTATTGTGTCTATTGGTATAAAACTGAAGAAAAATTTCTAAGCGGCCGTTCATTAATTACATAAAGGACTCGAGGGGGAGGGAGGGAATCTTAAGGGGGGGAGTAAAGCCCATTCTTACGTAGTATTCTCAAAGTCGATATTTTACATTAGAAATCGCGCGGTCAAGTGGTTTGGCAGTGATCACGTTTAATTTGAGTCTGGAAGGTAAAAAACGTGTTGGGAAGAGCTGTTTTTTTTTACTCGGAATGATAGTGTAAAATATAATAAGAGAGTCGCACTATATATGGCATGTTATATTACTTCCTTTTACAAAAAAGGAAATATTGTATTCGCGAAAAAATGTTCACTCAAAAAATTGGCCTTAATTTCCATTTTTCTCATCCCCGAATGAATGTTGAGTTTTTTCGACCCGACCACACGTGGATATATGCCTAGGAACCTACAGACACCCGAAATATCCATTTTGACGACCCCCGAGTTAATCACAACGAATTTTCTCGTGACGTCTGTATGTACGTATGTATGTGTGTATGTATCTTGCATAACTCAAAAACGGTATGTCCTAGAAAGTTGAAATTCGGTACGTAGACTCCTAGTGGGGCCTATTTGTGCACCTTCCCTTTTGGTTGCATTCGGATTCTCTTAAGGGGTTTTTTGCCCCTTTTTGGGGGGAAATCATCGTTAACTTCGATGTGAAACTCAAGTGGTGTTATAATTTGTCGGACACTTGGCGATATATCACCAGTCTTTTGGTTGCCAAGTTTTGTAGCCAACTTGGCGACAAATTTGGCGATTTTTTATATTTTTTCTTTAAATCTGGTTTCAATTTGGCCACTGTTGGTGATATTTAGAGAGTAAACTATTGAATCACATTAAAAATGCCAATAATGGGGAAGTTACATTAAATTGGAGTAAAAGGAATTCATGTTATGCACACATCAGCTCGTTTTTTATTACTATCGCATCATATACAAAACGCATCAAATGTCGAAAAAATATTCAGTCTAGATTCCAACTTTTTAGTAAATATTTCTTTGCACAAAAATGTTTAACTGAACGATAGTGAATTTAATAAAGATTCCAGTGATGTAAGATTCGTTATTTTAGTATTTTGAAAAACGAAATAGAATCTTACGTAAGAAGAGGAGGGAAGGGGCTTTAAAAATCTTATTTACCCTAACATAGACGGGGGGGGGGGGGGGGTCAAAAATTGCCAAAATCATACGTAATTAATGAATGGCCCCTGACGAGGAAATACTACAAGCGTCTAATGCTGAAAAGAATCGAAATATGAATCGTTTAAAAGCGCATAGTAAAATATGTTTTTTGAAGCATAAGTTATTTGCCCTTACCTACCCGTTATCGAAATAAGAAGTCTTAAAATCTTCCGAAATTTTAAGAAAAGTCGCCAAAATTAAGCAAGTTTTGAAGAAAAATGGAGCCCATCTTTCACACGTTTGCAGATGTCCCGCCACATGCAGACGGTTGAATCGCCTTGCCTTCCATATCTCCCCTACTCTGTAAATTTGGCTACTTTTCTCAAAATTTCTTTAAGACCTCATATTTCGATAACGGGGAGGTGAGGTCAAATATTTTATGCGTCCACAACAGTGTTTCAATATGCTTTTTCGATTGATACCTATTGAATTCTTTTTCATAATTTTGGGTTCTCATTTTTACCTAAAGTAAAATGTATACATTTTATGATTTTTAATTCTCAAATAAATGTGTTTTGGCTTTTACATTAGTGTGTCATATCAGTGGCTTAGCCAGCAAAAAACTTCGGAGGAGGGATATGGTTAGTCTTCGTCCTTAACTGTAGTCAAAAAAAAAAAAAAAAGGAAAATCTTTAGTTCCTGAGGCGAGATCCCCCCCCCCCCCTCCGCCGCACTATGTCAACGCCTGTGCATCATTTCATTAGATTCATACCAGAGGGCGGATCTAGAAATGTTCAAGGAGAGGGCGATTTTTTTACTGTTTACTCTTTGAAACTTCAGTTTCTAAAAATTTTCGGAGGGGTGCCGAATCTATCAAAGGTATCCTACAGTATCTAAAATTGAGGATTTGGAACTTCAGTTTCGAAAAAAATCCTCTAGAAAGTTCCGGTCCATATCCCCAGAGTAATAAGAGATGGGCTGCTACGATTGCGTTTTCGCCTTCAATTCCGGAAGAATTGCGAGGAAGAGCTCCCTTTATCCTTCCACCATCGAAGATTATGTAAAATATTGTTTTTGGAAACTTAAATATCGAATATATTTGAAGAAAGTTCCTGCATCTCGCTCAAGGAAGGGACGACCGCCCCATTGCCCTCCCTTTTTCATAGTTTGTTTTTTATAGTTTTTCTTCATTGTAAATCGTAACTTGTATTTCTATAATTAATAATTAAACTCTGGAATACCTGTTATGTAGCCATATTAACATTTTTAGCGCTACAAATGTAATCATGGGGCATTTTGTGTACCGAATTTAATAATTCATCTTACCACTTTTCAACTGGGACCTATTTATTAGAGGTCTCAGCTTCAATTTATCACTATTTCTCGTTGTGAAGATGGTTTCATTTCGTGTAATCACCCTCACTTTAGTGCAGTTCTGTATATACATGTATGATTTATATTAAATGTTCATGTTTTTGGGACGTAAAGCATTCAGGTCGTTCAGTTCCTGCTTTGCGATGGTTCGTTTCCTGATTTTCTGTGGCGCGGAGCCGTAGCCTTATTCAGTGCCCGTCTACATTGCAAAATCACTGCCGCCTTGTTTAAATTGCAGATTCGGATTCATTCCGTGCTTTTGAATAAATATTATGCGCTTGAAGTCTTTTTCTGTTTTTGATAGTAATATTTGTCGTTTTTGTTATTTAGGATTAATTCACCACAAATACTACTTGAGCTTCTGCTGTTTTGTTTCTCACTCTTCAGTGTGTAACGGTATGGATTGCAACGGAGTTTCGTGCATTTATTATTTCGTGCATTTATTATTGATTTTTCTCTCATTTTTCATAGACAAAATTTGTGCTAAAATTTTTTAGGCAGTTTTGAAACATGTGATTCGTTTATTAACGTTCGAAATGAGTTCTAAATGCACCTGTCATAGTAGAACAGACGTATCGTATGCATTATTTCACGTGAAAAATAGTCTGTACAAATTCTCGCATTACATTATTTTTATTCAGTGAGAGTAAGAGCGATGGAGTATAGAATAAGGGTTTATCGGTACTTGAAGACTTGTTTACTTTCTAGCCTGCCTGAAAAAAAAAAAAAAATGTTGCCACCCTGTTTTCTCCTCATGTTTTAGTTTTGCATTTCACTAAACGTTTAATGTTTTGAATGGCTTGAAAGTTAGTTTTGTTGGACTATTTAGCTTCCTTTTAATGCAGCTTTTAATATTGCTATATTTAGTAGCAATTTATTTTTTTTACATTTTAATGGAATTATCAATCTTATTTAATGGCTCGTTTTTTTTTTCTTAACAAATTATTTTGTTTTCATTAAAGTTTTAATGGTTTTTTACGGTTTAACTTGACGAATGATTTTACATTTCAATGGATATTTAATTTTGTTCAATGGCTTGTTTAAATAACTTAGAGACAAAATACAATCGAACCTCCATATATCGAACTTCCACGCACCGAAATTTTCCATCTATTGAAATTTGAGCAAATTTCTATGTTCATTACATAGAAAAATTGTTTCTATATATCGAAAAAATCTTTATATATCGATTTTTTTTCGAGACATTAGTAGATTTTTTTTCCACTTTAGACTGCTTGTCTCATGAAAAATGGAGGTTAGGGGAGAAAATGATGTTCACTAAAGGTTGCTACGAAACTCACAAGGAATCTGGGGTTGAGGGGTGTGTAGAAAGGTCGTTGTTTCGTTCTGGAGTTCTTAAATTTCCTCAAGTTTATTTCAAATATCTTAGTTGTAACCAGTAACATTGTCAAATCAGTTTCAAATTATCCCTTTTGTCTGTTGATTATCATTCCTAGTCGTTTTAACTGCAGATAAAATCATTCAAGTTAAGTAGATTGATTTTTTACTTTTCTCTCGATTACATTCTCAAAACGAAAATCCCCTAATGTTGCGGATCAAGTTGAATTGCCGAAGAATGAAGATGTATAAAGGCGCAAAAATATGTAATTTGTTATTTTTGTTATTATTAACTTTCATTTTATCCGATGCTCGTATCAATTAGAAATTAGGTTTCATACACGAAAATTAGCTTTAATTTTAATGTTTTAGGAGATTTTTAGGATAAAATAAGATCGTTTCTATATATCGAAATTTCTATATATCGAATTTTTTTCCGGCAATTTGCTACTTCGATATATGAAGGTCCGACTGTACTGTGTGATATCGACAAATAAGTTGTTTCCATGTTACTTTGACCAAACATTGCGGCAAGTAGTAGGATTGGCACGTTACTATACAGTTGCAGAATATTGCCTACTTTAAAGTCGTTTGTTTCCAATAGCAATAAATTCATTATGTCGTCAATGTACTCCTATTCTACACACAAGCATTTTATTCGCCAAGTTAATGCTTTAAGCTAACAAAAATTCCTTGACTGGCTCCTGAATATAAAACATTCTGGTGTAACTTCTCTGAAATTGCAAATTTAAGTGCAAGCTGAACCGTTATCATTTTCAGAGATTTAAAAATATATCCTCTGCGTGTTATCTATCCCACTTTGTCAAAACGAAAGTTGTTTTGGAACTTTCTTGTCTTCTAGTTTTCGCCTCAAGATTTGCTGTGAGATAAATTCTTAAATCTTTTGTAAATGAAAGGATCCGAAAAAAGCTCGCTGAAGGCATTTCTCCCAGACGAACAAATCGTTTCACACTCTCCGGATACGATGTTATAAATTTTGCTTTAAGCTTATTTATTCAAGATAAACCTTGAGTCTCTCGCGGATGATTAAAATCTGCTAATAGATGAACTTCATTTATAGTCACCGCATGTGCTAGACCGTTCGATACTGGTTTTCGCTTAAGGTTTTGTTCTGTTTTCACTTTGCTGATGTAAGTTCTTTTGCATTTCAATTACTTCATTTTCTCCCTCCATCCCAATTAGTTGTTAGATGTTATATTGGAAAATGTAAATAAACGAGCTTTATATTTATAGTCACCATACTTTCTGGACCGTTTGATACTGGTTTTCGCTTAAGGTTGGGTTCTGTTTTCACTTTGCTGATGTAGTTCTTTTGCATTTCAATTAACTTCGTTTACTCCCTCCATCCCAATTTGTTGTTAGATGTTATACTTGAAGATGCAAATAGATGATCTTCATTGGGGGTTCTGTTTTCATTTTGCTGATGTAGTTCTTTTGCATTTCAATTAACTTCATTTACTCCCTCCATCCCAATTTGTTGTTAGATGTTATACTTGAAGATGCAAACTGATGATCTTCATTTATAGTCACCACATTTGCTTGACCGTTTGATTCTGGTTTTCGCTTAAGTTTGGGTTCTGTTTTCACTTTGCTGATGTAAGTTCTTTTGCATTTCCAATTAACTTCATTTACTCCCTCCATCCCAACTTGTTGTTAGATGTTGTACTTGAAGATGCAAACAGATGATCTTCATTTATAGTCGCCACATTTGCTTGACCGTTTGATTCTGGTTTTCGCTTAAGGTTGGGTTCTGTTTTCACTTTATAGTGACTAATATAGTGAAGAAAAGTAATTGTTCAACTTATTATTTTACACTAAAAGCTCCCATGAAATGATGAAAACCTTATCTTCAAGTAAAGCATACTTGTAAAACAAAACTACATATTATCTAAGCGTTATAACGTATTTATAAATCTTGAAAATGTTTTGAATAGTTAAAGAACTTATCCTAATTTTAAAAGTAAGCTGAATAGATTCATCTATTGTGTGAAATATGTATGCTTATAAATGTAAAGTAATTAATATCTACAAATTTTTGAAGATTAAAAAAAAAAATTTTAAAGTTTAAAAAATCCAACTTTTTTAATTATTTTTTTTAAAGTGAAAGAAATCACGAACCCTGTTCTCATTGCATTTTCTCACTTTTTCCAGTAACCAACTCCATTCTATTTTTATGTATCTCCCAAAAGAAATATACAGTGAAACCTGTGTATACCGATACTGTTTATAACGATAACCTGTCTATAACAATTTTTTTTTTTTGGCCAGAGCAAAATGTCAGCATGAATAATCAAACTCTCTACAACGATAACCTGTATATTACAATATTTTTTTTAGGTCCCAACAGTATCGCTGTAGACAGGTTTTACTGTATGTTGTTCACGGTGTTTAGTCTTTTTTTTCCACCACTTATTTTTATTTGTTAACTTTTTCCTGAAAAAATTATCAAATTTTGATATTGATAAAAGAAATTTTTTTAAAAATTGTGGTTTTTATCCTATTGTAACCATATGTCTTGCATCTTAAAATGCGTGGTATGTCAAAATATAATAACATTATGTATGACAAATGCAAAATAACCGTGATAACTTCATTTTGTACGTAAAATTTTCAAAATTGTAACTAATAATCAATGTTTTAAAAATGTTTTTATTATAAAGTTCCTCAGGTACCCGCTTGGTCAGATATATCTGAGCATTTAAAACCGATGAAACAAGCATTTGGTAGGTGCGGGGGTCTCGGAGGGTGTCAAATGTCAAATCTGCATAAATTTTTTAGAAGAAAAAAATCTACGCACAAAAAATGGTAGGGGTCCATTCATTAATTACGTAAGGATGATTTTGGCAGTTTTTGACCCCCCCAACCCCCATGTAAGGATACGTAAGATTTTTCAAACACCTCCCCCAATTCTGTCATAAGATTCCATTTCGTTTTTCAAAATAATGAAGTAACTAATTTTACATCACTGGAATCATTATTAAATTTACTAATGTTGAAAATATTTTTGTGTAAAGAAATTGCATTTGCTAAAAAGTTGGAATCTAGACTGAATGTTTTTTCGACATTTTTTTTTTTTTTTTTTGTATCTGATGCGTTACTTATTAAAAATTGAATAGGCCATACATAGTGCAATCCTTTTATTATATCGTACACTATTCATTCTTTGTAAAACAAGTAAAAAACAGCTCATCCTAATACAATTTTTACCTCACAGGCGCAAATAAAATATGATCCCTGCCAAACCACTTGACCGCACGATTTTTAACCCTTACGTAATTAATAAATGGCCCTTAGGTCCCAAATTGAGAATGATCTTCCCCCAACTTCAAATGTTAATCGGGCCCTATTCAATGCTCGCAAAATTCTTAAAATTAAACATCGAAATAATGATTAATCTCTCGACCCCTTTTTTAGCATCAGACAGTTAAGTAATAAAATCATGAAAGTGATTTTATTTTTTTAAATTTGAAGTCTGGTTCTGTTTTCCTTCAAACGCAAGGTCGGCAAACCCGTTGGAACATTTGCTGCATTGCAATTATAAAAGGCGTGTACACGATACATAAAAGTTAGCGATTTCGCCTGTCGACTTCTTTTGAAAACTTGGAGGAGTCTCGAAGACTGGTTGAAGCAGGCAGTTGTTTCGTTGGCGTTTCCGCGTTTCGTAGTTTATACAATGTAAGTTCATTCATGGTTTTAATTCATTTGTTTATCGATATAACATATTCTGTATTGATATCGTTGCACATATTTTTGAGTAGGAGAAATATTCATCGATCAATATTATGTAAAAACGTTAACTTCTATTACTTTCAATGGTTTTTAAAATAATTAAAAAAGAGGAAATGGAAAATCGACTTAAATAAAGCCTCGAAGTTGTTAAGAAAACGCAGATTTTCTTGACAATTTTTGTTTTATTTGTGTTGTTTTTTTATTCTATTTATATCTGAGTCTAAAACATTTTAAATCATTAATCATTTAGTTTTATCATAAATAATTTTGAATTGTTGAATTCATTTATAGAAAGTATTTTGAGATTTTCAAAAGTCAACACAATGTTTGAATTTACGAAATTGTTTCTGTCAAACGTCATAAATGTTCCCAATTTTTTCGTACGAAAACGCTATTAGTTCCGTGTTGATTGGCGTTTTTAGTGAGCAGCTTTTACTTTTTGCGATATTTCTTTTCTTTTTTTTATGATTGGAAAATGCCACGACTCCGTAATTTACCGGATTCCATGGCTTGACGTTTTATCGGGGGGCTGGAATCCGGGCAAACACAAATAACCATAGCAGACGATGTTGGAGAGGCAATTTCATGTTCGTTTCACTGCTCTGGTGGAGTAAAGTTCCCAGTCAAAAGTTTTCTGCTTCTTTTTTGCTGTATTGCATCTCAATACACTTGTATACTCTATTTTATGCCTTTGATTTGAGCAGTGTACATATGAAGAGGGGCATTCGGGCATTTAAATACTGCAATTATGTGCCCAGATTTGCCGAATCGTCAGGCAAAATTTGCATAACAAGGAAAATTTTTGAAAGGTCACAGTGACCTCTCATCGGGCGCCTGTGTATAAGCTGCTGTAACTAAGAGTTGATCTATCAGCATTTTAATGCCATCCTTATTACAGACAAACGTCTACATTAATTGCATTCATGTTTTGCCCACATTAGCATTGAATGCTTAGAGCAGTAAAAATTAAAAAATTTTTAGCTTTTACTATTTCCCCTAAATTTCTTCAAATTTTTAACTAAAATATTATTAGCTGCTTTAGAATTGACCTATTAGGATCAACTGCAATTTTTTCGTGTTTCAATTAAGAATAATAAATTTATTTCATACTTTTTAGTGCAAACCAAACTTATAGTAATGGTCTTTAGATTAAAATATATATATATATATATATATATATATATATATATATATATATATATATATATATATATATATATATATATATATATATATATATATTCTACACTTAGAAATACATATTTTCTTCTCTCTTCAGGACTTCGTGCAGGAAGATGCCTTCGGCTGACGTCGAAGACCTCCGGAAACAGCTGGCTGCCTATGGCCAGGACCATGTCCTCAAGTTCTGGCCTCGGCTGAACTGCGAGCAGAGGGCCAATCTGGTGGCCGACATCCAGGCCATCGATTTTGCCGACCTGGCCACGGCCTTCAAGGAGACGGTGGCCAACCGAGAGAACAACAATCAGAAGCTGGACATGCTCCTAGAACCGATACCGGAGGAACTGCATGAGGGGGTGTCCAGGTGCACGTCGGAACAACTTAGAACGTACCGAGAAGCTGGTGAGTGCTTTTTCAATGATTAGGAAGTGTCACTTTGCCTGCTGGTAGAAGATCATCTGTGTACGTCAGTGGTGTTGAAGCTTTCTTTATCCGATGGCCGCATCTCATATTAAAATATATCTCGTGTTCCACGTATAAAATTTAAATATATTTGATTTTTTTTTCTTATATAACACGAGGAAAATCGGAAAAAGCAGGAAAATTCCAAACCAAGGATCGTTGTCATCATTACTACATGATTATAACCAATATGATCATTTGAATCCAAATTATTAGCAATCATTCTTAATACCAAATGAAGAATGATCAGTTGTTTTGAAAGTTTTCCAGAACATAGTTTTCGATTCGTAACGTTGAACATAACAACGGGACACATGGATAAGCTTCGCGGGCCACATATGGCCCGCTGGCCGTAGGTTGGGCACCACTGATGCACGCTAATGTCGTGGTCTCTAAGTCCTCCAAGTTACCATATCAAATCAATACCACTGGGGGTGCTGAATCAAGGGTGGGTGGGCTCCTGGTTTGAATGAAAAAAGAGTTGTCTTCAAGTGCGGATCTAGCTTCTGGTTTTGTAGGGGTCATAATCGGAAAGGTGGATTAAAAGGGCAATTTTCGGACTAAAATAGAGGGTTTGCAGCTAAGTTTTCGACGTGTAAGTCCCCAAAACAGCTTTTGACTATATTAGGCTGCTTAAGTGAGGACCCTCAAGATTCCCATGATCTTCCCCCGGATCCTTGTCTGGTTCCCTTCAGAGGCCCATTCTCCGTTAAACCGCGTGTAGTGATAGGAACGGAGGAGCTTGCACTGTTAAAACTGCGGGTTGCATATGGCACCTATAAAGATGGAAAGTTGTGGCACCCCCTTAAGGGTGCTACGTAGCTCTCTCAGGCAAACTTAAATGTACTAGAGGGGGCTAAATGGCACCCTTAGAGGTGCCACAGAGTGCCGTACGGAATCAAATGGTACTTCTAAGGGTCACAGAGGAGCCATAAGGTGTTAATTGGCACATTTATGGAGGTGCCTGAGGCAGGGACGGCATTTCAGCATTTTATTCGGGGGGGTCAAGTTTTTAAACATGAATTACCTTAGTATGGAACAAAACACATATTGGGTAACAGCAAGTAATCATGATATGGGGATTGGGGGAGATTGCATAGTTAAGGAGCCCCCAGAAAAAGGATTTGTTGGTGTGAGATATTTTTTTTTTTCGAAAATAGTGTGTATTTTTAAAGAGTATCTATGAAAGCACACTATGCATTGAGCGACTGAAATGTGTTTCTAACAGAAGAAAGAGATGAACACTGATTAAATAGACACACTTAAAATATGAGCGTAACAATCAATTTAAAATACAAAGGCATTGTCTTGTGAAAACCATGCAGTCACACCATTCCACGTGCCTTTCATAACCGTCGTTACACAGAGCACACAAGAACGAGAGATTTAGCCTATATGAGGAAATTACGTCTTTAGATAAAATTAACCATGATTCTTCAAATTGTTCTGTTCTGAAAAGGCCAGTAAAAATTGATGAATTTCTAATAATTTAAAAAACGGAAAACCCTTACTCCTGAAAATGTGTCGAGTTTCATCAACCATTATCAGCAAGATTGTTTTTCTTGAACATTGATTTGCGATTTTCGTGAATTGAATATCCTCATTTTTTATTATTCCTCTCGAAAAATTTTTGGAGTGCGACCGCCCTCTCTCGACCCCCCTATTTGCCGCCCCTGGCCTGAGGTGCTGCAACATTTAACCCTAAATGGTGCCACATATGCAACCAGCAGTTTCGACAGTGTGGAGTGTAGTGCAGTTTGTGCCCTCCAATCGCTGACAAGTTTGAAATGATATGTTTGAAAACTTTGATAATTTGAAGGAATGAGTTTATCCAATTTAACGCGTAGGGAAAAAATTTATTAAAGTACGAAAAGGTGTACAGGAGCTGATTTCCCGCGACTACCCCATGCAAATCAAGTCCTGACCAGGGTTGCCACACGTTCCGGATTTCAAGGGACAGTCCCGTATTTTGAAAAATCATCCCGCGTCCCGGGGAACTTCCATACGGGACGGCTTAGGTCCCGTACTCTAGCTAATAACAGTATTTTATAGTACGAGACAGTATTTTAAGGTAAAAAAAATAAGTAAAATGAAAAATGTGACTAAGCTAATTAGCACCTGTTCCTATCAACGTCAATCTGTATACTGAACTTCGTTCTATTGCTTGATATATTCTTTGAGTTAAAGTTATTCCAAAAGTGTACTTACAAATAAACATACTGAGAGGAATCTTTCGAAAGGTATTGAAACATGATTGTTTATCACCCTTTAAAACTACACCATAACCAGTAATTGCCCTCAACCACAAAAATACCCCCCCCCCCCCTCTTTCACTCTTAGAAGCCTGTCCCGTATTTACTGTACTTAAATCTGACAACCCTGGTCCTGACCTGTGCAAAAAAAAAAAAAAGTACAATTACGTTTCTGCCGTCCTATTGCTGTTATGTTTCGAATTGACAAATTTGGACGCCCGGAAGTAATTTGATCTTAACCACAACGTCACTTTTCTCATAGAATAGGTTTATCAAATTTATTATAAGTTACTATTGAGTCGTCGAATGTTTTTTAGTAATAATTCTTGTAAGGAAGTGTAACTTTGAATCTTTGCCCTCTTGTCGCTGTCAAGTTCGCGCTTTAATCGGTATTTTCCATACAATTTGGGAGTGTGAAATTAAAAATTATTTCCAGTTTAGAAATTATTTCTCCAGTTAACTTTTAGAATTTGTTTGAAAGTGTGAAAGGATTCGAATGTGCATAATTGTTATTAAAAGGTACTAAAAATGTGGGTAAGCTAGATCTACAAAGCTCTAATACGAAGGCTCATGAAAATGGCGATTAGCTTTGCTCCAGAAAATAAAATGACGGTTCCACGCTGAGAAGAAACGGATACGGGGCAAACTAGTTCCAAGCGATTATTATTAATGCAACGTCATGAAATTTCGTGGAACAATAATTATCGTTTATTTTTAAAATACCAAACCAGCTTATTGGCGACTTGTTTTTAAAAACCCACCAAACTTCAGAAGACTAAAAATAAAATACGATAAGTGGCACTTCAAATATGAATAAAATACGAAATACATGATTGATGAGTCGACAAATTTAGAAAACTGTTTTGACAATATATTTTTTGGCTTACTCGAGATGGGGGGATCTTTCTGATTGTAACATCGAGGTGAAAATGTGGTTCTTAATTGTAGTAAAGTTTCAGGGTTTCGAAATAATATTTTAAATCTTAATTTCTACGTTGAGAAGATCCTGCTCTGTTCTAAAAAACTTAGTTAGAAATATCGTTCTTGATATAGTTAAAATTATGATACAAGTAACGATCGTGATTAAGATACAAATACGATTCTTGATTTGGAAATTTGAATACGAATTTGATTCTTGATTCTAACAGTGTGCAAAAATGATTATTCATTCTCAACGTCAGAAATCAAATATGAGTCTAAGAACAAGACTTAAACATGGTTTCTCGAATATGTTCGACGGCGAGACTCGAGTTTGAGTATGATACTTCATTGTGGGATTAGGGTGCGAGATCCTCTCTGATTTGCAAAACTAAGGGCTATGATATATTTCTTGCTAGATGACCATTCAATTCGTAATTTCCTTGTTTCCGACATGAGACTGTGGTATGATTCTTGGAACTACAATACAAACGTCGATATAGGTTACAAGTTAGGATATAAAAGGGATACAAGTGAATGAACAGTTTTTTTTTTTTTTTTTTTTTGAGCAATCACGATTGCTTATTGTTCACACTTGACTGTTTTTGGGCGTGCTATCATTTTATTTTCCGTGCTATCATTTTATTTTCCCACTGCCACCCTCCGCACCATCACCGTCGACCGGCTCCTCACGATGCTGCTCCCATAGCGAAAGCCGTCTCCAGGTTACATCCATATCCTACGCACGTGCATACTTACACAACTACACACACACATACACCTACACACACATACACACACGCATACATATAGACACCTACACATACACACACAAAAAAAACATACACACATAAACACAACTACCAACACATTCATGCCTCACACAGACACAAACACATATGCCTACACACACACACACATACACATACCCCCTACAAACAAGCACACATATTCCCCTCACAAAACCACACACGCCTACATACACACACTTGTGATTGCAAAAAACATAATTTGAATTCAAGATGTCAAAATTCAAGTTATTATTTTTAATTTATTTTTTTAAACAAGGTATGGAAAAACCTTGGAAGTCCTTGAACTTGAGCACTTATTTTCTATTCCTTAAGTTCTGGAAAATTAAGGTAATGTATAAAAGTCTGGAAAGGCCATAATTTTCTCATTCTCATCAGCCAAAGACATGACGTAAAAAACTGCTAACACAAAAAAGAGAGAGGTGGGGGGGGGGGGTTTGCCTTAGGTAAAGGAAGTCTGCAAAAAACGGTATGTGCAGGATGTACCACTTTAGTTTTGATTTGTGAATCAAGTTCGTTTTGTTTATAATCCCCTAATTTCCTCTAAAAGACCAAGAAAATTCAACTTTGCTCTTTAGTGCTATTCTTTATCTATATAAATAAAATAGAATGTGTGTTCCCTATACAAATCCACAACTTACGTCGGATCTCGACCAAATTTGGCAGAGAGGTACTTGGGCACCCGAGAAGGAACGCAGAAAGGTTTTCAAACTCCAGAATAGTACCGAACCGTTCGAATTTTAATTTTATGGCCCGAAAATGGCAATCAGTTCAAATTTACCGCCATTCGAAAGCCCGCGAAAAACATCCCTGCAATTTTTTCAATCCCTTCGAATTTTGATTATTATTTGGCGATTTATCTTTTTTTGTACTGCCAGCATAAGATAATCGGGAGAGCTGCGTATAATTTATTCGGGAATTTTTCATTTGCCGTTTTCTTTCTTTAAAAAAGTGATTATTTTAACAGTATTTTTTTTCTTCTCTAATTGAAGCCTGGTTTGTAGAACATGCGTCACATGACATAACTTTTATTTTTGAGATAGACCGTGCAAAGCTGGGCGATGCAACTAGTTGCAAAATAAATGGAAAACCCTTTTTGAAATGGAAAATCTTGCTTGTCTCCGAATTTTCCATGATAAACTGATTTTTCTTTTCTCACACTGGTTTACTTGCTATGCTCTGCTTCAGTGGAAGTATTCATTGTTCCGCAAATCTCTAGTCCTACACTTTTAGCAGAAATCGATTGTCAATTAATTAATAATGCGAGTTTTACGCAACACTGATCGACCGATAAAGTGTCCATACCGGCTACGTCAAAAATAACTTTCCATTTCTGTGTGATCTCTGGCCCGTATCGGAAGTTTGACCGCGCGAAAATGTAGACACTAATTCTGCTCCTACTTAGAAATCGATTTTTATTCTCGTTGGTGTGGAAATTTTAATAAGTTGATTTAACCATAGCAGAGGCGGAGCTAGAAATATTTGTTAGGGGGGTCAAGTTTAAATGGTCGGCATTATATATCCTACGTAAAAAAAACTTCTCTTAAAAAGGAGATCCCCTCAAGGGTTATGGTGCACCCCCCCCCCCAATGAGACGAAAACCCATTCAAAACCCCCTTCCTGGAATCTTTAAGTGGTTAAACTCATTAGATATGATTGTGCTTTTGAAAATGAACGAAAAAACTGAAAATAGCAATAGCCCATTTAAACGAACCCCGTCAATCCTTTGTACTGTGACACGCTGAGAAGAAATACCTTACACAACGTAGTAAAAAACAGGTTGACATTGATTCCATGTACTATTTTTCGAATCTAAAAATTTGAAGATTGGTAATAGTCATAATAAAATTCTTGTCACAGGAGGGTCAGCTGACCCTTTGACCCTCCCCTGAATCCACCCCTGAACCATAGACGAACGTGGCTACACTAGGATGTCTTAGGATCCTGTTAAAATATTTGCAGCCTTTTTCAGACACTGCGAATACCATAAAACGAACTGTATTTGTGTTTCCAGAATACTGAAAAACTTATGGTAAACATGTTTCGTAATATAGCTTATTATCGTACCTTCTTCCCCAATTCCAGTATAAAAGTAAATTCCATATTACATGAGCCGCTTACTCCCATTTATTTAATTTTTGGCAACAGAGGGAAAATAACATCCGAATCTCTTTATTTTTACGCAAAAGAAAGAGCTATAAGTGATTTTTTTTTTTTTTTATTTTGTTCGGAAATTAATTTTTTTACGCTTTCGTTTTATCATATGAGAGAGGCATATTTCGTTTTTAGAAATCAGCTTTAAATGTGTGTTTGGCATAATTTTACTGCTGCCAATAACTTTTGTCTAACTTTCGGATTTTGGTTTTTATCCGGTTTTATTGGCCAAATGCTCAAATGTGTGATATTTTAATTTTAAACACTGATGTTTTTTCATCGATGTCGCACCAGTAGACACAGGGGTGAATACAAGGGGAAGGCCATGGGGTCATACCCCCCCCCCCTGCACCGTCGACAGTATTATCCATCCACATTGTGTTTAAACACTTCTCTTAATTAATAAGCTCAACCGACTTCAGTAAGATTTTCAATTTATTTTTTTACTTCCTTTTACGAACTTTCCTTTAACGAGCTGATGCGTGCATCACATGACTTCCTTTTACTCCAATTTAATGTCATTTCCCCATTACTGGCAATTTTAATGTGATTCAATATTTTATTCTCTAAATATCACATCAGTGGCCAAATTGAAACCTAATTTAAAAAAAAAAAAAAATAAAAAACGCCAAATTTGTCGCCAAGTAGGCGACAAAACTTGGAGACAGAAAGACTGGCAATATATCGCCAAGTGTCCGCCAAATTATAACACCACTTTAGTTTACATCGAAATTAACAATGATTCCCCCCCCCAAAGGGGCAAAATACCCCTTTAGGAACACCCGAATGCAACCAAAAGGGGGAGGTGCACAACTAGACCCCACTAGGAGTCTACGTACCAAATTTCAATTTTCTAGGACATGCCGTTCTTGAGTTATGCGACATACATACGTACATACAGAGCGTCACGAGAAAATTCCTTGTAATTAACTCGGGAATTGCCATTACGAATATTTCGCGTGTCTATACGTTCTTTGGCACTTATCCACGTGTGGACGAGTGGAAAAAAACTCAGTATTCATTCGGGGGTGAGTAAAAATGGAAATTAAGGTCGATTTTTGAGTGAAATTTTTTTTGAGAATACAATACTTTTTTTTTGGGGGGGGGGGGGGGGGGGGGAAAGGAAGTATTGTATTCGCGAAAAAATCCTAGAGAGTTGAAATTTGATACGTAGACTCCTAGTGAGGTCTAGTTGTGCACCTCTCCTTTTGGTTGCATTCGGGTGTTTCTAAAGGGATCTTCTGCCCCTTTTTGGAGGGAAGTCATTGTTAATTTAGATGTAAACTCAAGTGGTATTATAATTTGGCGGACACTTGGCGATATATCGCCAGTCTTTCTGTCTCCAAGTTTTATCGCCACCTTGGCGACAAATTTGGCGTTTTTTTTTTTAATTTTTTAAATTTGGTTTCAATTTAGCCACTGTTAGTGATATTTAGAGAGTAAACTATTGAATCACATTAAAATGGCCAATAATGGGGAAATGACGTTAAATTGGAGTAAAAAGAAGTCATGTGATGCACACATCAGCTCGTTAAAGTATGTATTAAAATAATCCTTTTCACTGCTAAAAAAACCAATTAGTAACGTTTGTGCCCAATTAGGTACTTTTTATTCTTGGATGATTTGGTGCTTTTTATTGACTTCCAAGAAGCGTTAGAAATTTTTCATACCTAAAATTGTAGTTTTTTTTTCCATAGGGAGAGGGAGGCTCACATTCTTTACCGTAACCTATAAATTAAATTGTAATAAAAATAAAATTAATTAAATTATATATATATATAAAGTAGGCGCCGCTTAATGTGATCACGGTTAATGTTATCATTCGCTTAATGTTATCAGAATCACGAAGTCCCGGAACACTTGTATATTAACACACGTTAAAAAAGTCGATAGTGTAATCAGCGTCTTCGTTTATTGTTATCACTTTTTCATAAACTTTCAATTTTTTCTCCATTTTTATTCCTCAATTAACAAAAATACATAGGCAAAACCTGACGAGACTAACTTTCTATGTAACATTTTGTGGTTTTCAATAGCAGTTCAAAACTTTTACAGGAATGAAGCTACAGAAAGTTCGCCCCCCCAGCGACCTTAGACAACCCCTAAGAAAACTTTCTTTTGCACCTAAAAATATTGAGTCGCTGGACATGTTGCAGGCATTGATGTAGGACCTATATTCATTGTTTGCCATTGCTTTGTAAACTATTAAAGAATTGTGTCGAGATTGAAAACAAAGCGAAGTTAAATTAAAATTTAAACAACAAGCAAAACCATGCTGGAAAAGATAGAAAAGCTGAATGTGCCTTGAAACTGGTTTACGAAATGCCAGGGAAAACGGTCGAATTTTACTTCACCTATTACTATGTGATTAATAATTGCATAATTTAGCTTTAACTTTTTATAATTCAGATTTTTCCATTCTGTTAATTTAATAATTTATAATTTAAAACTACGTTCAGTTGGGTCGTTGTGATTTTAATTTGAGGTTGCCAAAATAAATGCCCCTTAATTGAAAAAAAAAATCATTATTTTGTGTCTCCTGGATTCTTTTCGGTTATTGTTATCAGTCGGTTATTGTAATCAAATTGTATCTGTCCCTAAGTGATCACATTAAGCGGCGCCTACTGTAATATTTATAAATTGAATGAGCGCAATCAGTAAATCATGAACTGAGCATAGTCAATTTCTCATTAATGATTAAAACAGAAGTGACGCATGTGATTGAATTGCGAAATATTAAGTAATAACCTTTCCAAATTTAGATGATTTCTTTTTTTTAAAGGATGACATGTTTTATTTCTATTTAGAGTAAAAATTCCGTTTTCGTTTCATACATGGTCGGGCGAGAAGGTCGTTTTATTTCATGACTGTTAAAAAAAAAAAAAATCCTCCGTTCTTTACCTAGTTCTGAAAATATCTTGCATAATCACTGCTGCTCCAATATTCATTTCTTTATTCGCCTGGTTTTGAGTGACGGCATTAAGTAGTGCATGTTGAATTTCGTTTTCCATGAAATGCGCAATCTAAGTTTTGTCTTTTCATTTTTAAACTGCTTCCTTGTTCTGCTCAGTGGCGTAGCAATAGGGGAGGGGGTGATAGGGGGTCAGAACCCCCCCCCCCCCCACATGAGCCCCAAAAAATCATTTTTCAGTGGAACCTGAAGGGTTCTGTTTATGAGTTAAAAGATTTTTATTTAATGTAATAGCTTTTATGAAGGTAAAAAGCTTATATCTTCCTGTTTTGCGCAACATTTTTTGTCTTGGAGACACGGCTTTTTTTATGACGGCAGTATTGATCATATATATATGTATATATATATATACACAGTATAAGTGTATAAACTTCAGGGCATGGCTTTACTTTAAACTTCAGAAAAATTCCCCCCCCAAGGATTTTTTCTCGCTACGCCACTGGTTCTGCTCACCTCGAGAAATTTCTTGCTTAAAAAATTGAGACAAGTTTTATTCTTTTTGGTTCGAAGAAAACGTATTCAGCACTATTTTTAAAATGATGTGTTTTTGGTCTATCTTACTCTAAAGTGAACGAAAAAGTACAACCTTTGGTGTTGCTTTTAGTTATTCATGTTTCAAAACTGCTCTCATTTTAACGGTAGGAAAATGAGTGTTGATATTGTTACAAATTCTGTAAATATTAGTTATTTTTGTGATTAATTTGTCGTAATCTAGCTAAATTTGGCGTTTATTAAATTATCTGTCATCTAAAATTATTGTAGTAACGTAACCTGTAAATAGTTTCCTGTAATGAATATACTGCCCCTATCCATTTGGCTGAAGTATACGGTACCCTCATTTCCGAATGATAAAATTTGTGAATGGAAAGAAATAAGATAACGGTCTACGATTTTCGAGAAGCTTTTCGAATGTTGTGGAAACTTTTCGATGTTTATAAATAACCGTTGCATGATAAAAAGTCAGTCTCGAGTTAGTTTTTGCTTGTGAATCGTTGCAGCGCGGTACGCTGGAGAGCATTTATTGCTCTGTTTTGAGCTGAATTTTTGCGTATTTGAATGTAAATACGTGTGTAACCGTTGAGTTTACGGTGTTGATTGATATTTGCTTAATTGCTGATGATTAATTTAGCAGTTGTTAACGATCTTTTCTGTACATAGTGTAAATAAATTCCTGTGTTTTTCTCAAGAACTGTGTCGTCCTTTCAAGAAAGTTGGAAGTCGTACCAGATCCGTTACAATATTATTTTACTTATGTCAAGAGTATGTTAACTTTTCAACAGATTTAAACGACAAAATCCGCAGACTCGCTAAGATTTTAACCAATCACGATCTTGGAATAATTGTTAGAAGAACGCTGAGAACTCGACACTCCGTCTTTGCTGATTGGTGAATAACGTTGTCATTTGATGAGTGAAGTTTTGCGTTTTATGCGCCCTGTCACTAATTTTGATGATGTAAACCGCGGTGTTGCTGTGTTACTGTGATTTAAACCAGGACTGTGGAGTCGAAGGGAAAATTACCGACTCAAACTCTAGCCCTGACAGAGTTGCGAATTCAGAGGGAAAATAACAAACCCCGACTATTAGAATATTACAAATACAAAAGTGACGACCAGCAACAGGCTCTGGGCCCAGCTAGACTGGTCCTAGTCCATTTACAATCCCCAGTGAAGATCAAATGGCCCTCTTAAAACTATCTACTCCCGTACTCATTACCACCTCTTCCGGTAAGCTGTTCCAAGGTTCTACCCTGGCACTACCCTGCTATAATGAAAATCTTTCCTAATATTCATGTTAGCCTGAGATTTAAATAGATTAAAACAATGAACCCCTTGTCCTGTTTTCAGTGCTAAACTTCAGCCCCGTAACATCTTTCATTTTAATAAATTTAAACAACTGAATCATGTCCCCTCGGTCTCCTCTTTGCTCAAGACTGTACAATTTTTAGCCTTCTAAGCCTGGAATCATAGTCTAAATGAGAAAGTCCATTAGCCTTGTAGTCCGCCTTTGAACCCTTTCCAATACATTAATATCTTTCTAAAGATAAGGAGCAATCGACTCCCGACTCCGACTACTTTATCCCAAAATCAGTCCGACTACAGCTCCGCAGCCCTGACTGAAACCACTCGGGGAAGTTGAGCCAGAATGGCTCCTATTCCTAGCCGATTTGTTGCAGAAATACAAATGAAAACGTCATTTGGTATCCGGATCTTGGAAAGTTTTCTTACATGATGCCTACATTTGATTGATTTGATTTTTATTTTACTCCTACTAATGCTGTTAATTAAAATTTCATTTTTATTAGAACCTTTATCTGTTAAAATGCGTAAAAATAACCTATTGAGTGGTCGGAAAACGGGCTTTACCCTACATTATTTTCATCATTATGTTAGCTATAGTTAAATGTTTGTCGTGCACAATTACCTCGAAATCTTAAGAGCCATAAACATCGGCAGAACACCATCCATGTAGAAACACGGCTGAATTCTGGGCTATATTATCGCAGATGTTTTTCCGCTGCATCTGGGATTCGGAGGCGTTTTGCTGCAACACATCTACGAGAACATTGCTCAGAATTCATTTGTGTTACGACATGATTGGTGTTCTAACCGATGTTTGTGAGTCTTAGACTTCAAGGTAACTATGCATAACAAACATTACATTTCAACTGAAAAAATGTTGAAAACAAATTGGGGGGGTACGCCTACTCTCTGATTACCCTGTAAAGAGAAATACGTCTGAGATGAGATTCCTGCCATCGCACGAAGTATGGGAAGAAATACAGTTTTACAACGATAGTCAGAGGCAGAGTGGAAAGAAGCTAAATCCGTTTCTATGGAAACCGCTCCGAATTGCGCCAATATCGCCAATGAAAATTGGTATCTTGAAAATATTTCTTTAAAAGTTTTAAAAAAACTCGACTTTTTTTGTTTTAATTTTTTTCTGTTCCATACACGAATTTTCTTCAAATCTTCTCCTGAAAAGCAATATTTCAAGCATAGACCCCTTTTATGGTATTTTTCAAGTCAAAAAGCAATAAGCGATGTAAATTGCAAAGCAATACTTTAACAAACCAGCTGATGTGTGCATCACATGACTGCCTTTTACTCCAATTTAATGTCATTTTCTCATTATTAGCAGTTTCAATATGATTTAATAGTTTACTCT
This sequence comes from Uloborus diversus, assembly GCF_026930045.1. NCBI lineage: Eukaryota > Metazoa > Arthropoda > Arachnida > Araneae > Uloboridae > Uloborus > Uloborus diversus. Next base: position 4,595,502 of record NW_026557765.1, read on the forward strand.
CTAAATATCACCAACAATGGCCAAATTGAAACCAGTGTTTAAAAAAAAAATTTAAAAAAAAAATAACTCAATTTGTCGCCAAGTTGACGATAAAACTTGGCGACCAAAAGACTGGCGTTATATCACCAAGTGTCCGCCAAATTATAACACCACGTGAGTTTACATCGAAATTAACAATGATTTCCCCCCAAAAAGGGGCAAAAGACCCCCTTTAGAGCATACGAATGCGACCAACTAGACCTCAGACCTCACTAGGAGACTTTTTACCAAATTTCAACTTTCTAGGACATTCCGTTCTTGATTTATGCGACGCACATACGTACATACAGACGTCACGAGAAAACTCGTTGTAATTAACTCGGGGATCGTCAAAATGGATATTTCGGGTGTCTGTACGTTCCTAGGCACATATTCATGTGTGGTCGGGTTGAAAAAAAAAAAAAAAAAAAACTCAACATTCATTTGGGGGTGAGCAAAATGGAAATTAAGACCGATTTTTGGGTAAAAATTTTTTCGCGAATACAATACTTCCTTTTTTGTAAAAGGAAGTAAAAACTAAGTTGGTTATTAAAAGAGACGCGACCCACCAAAACGGTGAGTCGCGACCCTCAGTTAGGAAAATACAGAGTTACGGTTACGTTAAATGTATTTACTGCAGATGTAATCGTTGCTTGAGGATTTATTGAAAACGCCGTTCAAAGAATTACCCGCTTCATTGTTCGCTAACAGAACACTTATCACATTGTATTTTTCTTTTCCATCTGTTTTCTTGTAATCTCTCCTTTATTCTTTTAAACTTCAATATTTAGTTTTGCATTCCCCCTAGACAGATAACTGGTACTTCCGGGAAATAAGGCTCGAGAAAAGTCTAGTGAGATTTACATCAAAGTAAAGATAGGGCTATTTTCAAATCTGGAAATATCTTCGGAATTTTGTATTTTGTTTTAAAATCCTTTTTTTTTTAATAGTGTTATCGCATGCAGGACCTAATTGCTGAATAGGCCAACCAGGCCGCGACCTAGTACTCCCGCCTTTTAGGGGCCTCTAAGTTGCAAAATTGGTCTACAGCCTCTACTTTTTAGGGGCCTCCAAATTGCTAAAATTGATTTAGCCAATGGCTGAAATTTAAGGATTAACCGCAAGCAGGCCGTAAAACTGTTTGGTTTAGAGCCTCCCAATATCTTAATCGGTCCCTGATCGTCTGCGTACTTTTTAATAAAATATAACTTGGATTTAACGATACCCGATTTAACGATTTCCTCAATTTAATGATGCATTTCACTGGTCCGGATTTGACTGCATTAAATGTCTATGCTTCTCAATTTAACGATATCCTTGATTTAATATTTACCTTTTCCCAGTCCCCTGACTGTCGTTAAAGAGAGGTTTTTTAATTACGATTTAGCATAATGCATTATTTTTCTAAAAGTGCAATTCAAATTCTTTGAAGCAAATATTCGTGCCGCACATTGTTCAATGATGTGATTGTAGACAAAAAAGAAAAAGGTAGTATTTGTACAGAATTGATAGAAATGTAACCTCGTTTTGAATCTTCTTTGCATGCGGAAGTGGACAAAAATAAAACAAAAGAAAAAAAAAATTTCTCGCTTTCTCCAAATTCTTAATTTCTATGTTATCCTATTCTCCGACATGTGATTCAAGATCGTTCCGGCTCAATGAAAGGAAAAGAGACAAAACTGGTTTCTTTTTAAACATTTTCCACCTTTTTGTATCAAAAGCCGGCTCCATTAAACTATCGTCGTGGTATGAGTGGAATTCATATTCGAGAAAGTATCGTAGTTCGGAAAGAAAAAAGTAACTGTTATGTAGGTTGGCTAAAAGTGGGTCACCTTGCATGTCTAACGGGTTCCAGGGTTGGTCGCTGGGACGCGAGATACCGGTCTTTACCGTAGATCGGCTATGTTTACATTTTTTGCTTTTCTCTGTTTCAAGTTTTGTGATTGTTTTCATAGATTTCAGAAAAATCTCGTTCATCAAGTCCTGTTTAGAGAGATGAAGTTAACTGCTGGCATTTTTCTTTCATAGTGTCCCACAAAATTTTTGTATTGAAGCCTCATGGAAATTATATGCAAATCTTTAATGCGGCGTGGTATTCAAGAATGGAAATGACTGGTATTCAAGAAAATTATAGCTCAAAAGCAGTTTTTGTTTTGGAGGATGACATTGGTTTTGTCTTTACTTGTTAGTAGTGCAGTCATGATTTTGTTGAGATCATATTTTACATTTAAAAAAAATATATTTACCGAAAAGAATGCTCAACGAAATTTACGATCACAAAAATAAACCCTTCTTGAAAATCTCGATCACAAGAGCGGATGATCTATTGATAATCCACAATAGTCCACTTATTAGAAATTCGTCTTCCATAACTCCTACCATCGCCAAAGATAGTTTTATATTGCGTTTCGAGAGTCTTTTTGTCGAAAATTTGAGAATCCCCGAGCCCTCTCTCCCTTCCCCTAGCCAGGGAAACTTGAGTAAGCCCCGAACTTAAATTTTGGGAGGTCGAAAATTACAGTTTGCCGAATGGAACTCCAAAAATTTTGCCAAATGATAAAATCTGCTAATGCATACGAAAGTATATCTAATGATAAAAGACAATCAGTTATTTAAAAATTGCAATATTGTAATTATGTCTCCCAATTTGCCGAATCGTCTGTCTCAATCTGCCGAATAGAAAATTTTTTGGGAGGTTACAGTGATATTTCCCATCGGAGCGCCCATGCCCCTAGTGTCAACAAGCCTCGCTGCCTAAATGCATTTATAGGCCTCATTACTTCAAAAAATTGCAGTCCCTATCTCCTCCCTTAACGACAACATGAAGCCTAAAATTGTTTTTAAAAATTTTCAATACAAAACAAAATAATATTACAAATCTGAGGGAGTCCCCAAAGGCATTTTTAGGCTTCAAATCCGATATTTTTCCGGGGAAGGGACCGAAACCTCCTCCCCCTCTCTAATGCTTCAACCAATGATAGGCTACGATTGCGTCTTTAAAAAAAAATTGCGTCTTTTGAAATTGTATCGAATGTGAGATACCGAATCCAGTTTTGCTGATGTTTTTTGAAAATATTAAAAACTCTTCGAGATCTTGGCTGCCCCCCCCCCACCACCACCACGAATTATGACATGGGCGCCCCTGTATGTAGCAGCAGCAGTGCAATGTGGCATTAAGTTATTTTATTTGCTTTTTAAAGTACACTGTTTTGTATACTCTGTTTTTCAAAACCAAATAACGCTCGAAGAAAAATAGTGCAATTGCGATAGAAGAACAAATACACAGAAACATTTATCTATCTCTCTTTCCTTTGAATAGTTATAAATTATTTTGTTACAAATTTCTCAAAATTGTTAAAAATTATAAGATTAATTAAAGATTTTTTTGCACTTCTCTGAAACTTACTACTACTGAAACCGTTGATCGACTTTTCCCACAATTTATCATGTGACATATTTAATTTGATGATGAATTTATTCTTTTCTCTAGTCATTTTATGTTCCAGATTTCATTGCTCACTTGCACTTTGATAGTCCTTTTGCGCCTAAGATTTGTTTTTTGATTTTTTATGCAGTTTTAGTGTTCTCGGAGAAGTTTCAAAATGCTGGTTAAAGTGGCATCGATTTAAAGTCTGAAATTGTCTATAAACTTTCTTTTCTTTTTTTTTTTACTTAAATGAATTTTTTTGGCATGTAAGAAAGTTCCAGTTTTTACTGACCTCACTAATACATACAAAGTTTGTGACACTTTTAAGCATTTATGTTGTAGACGGAAATATGTTTTTAAACACAACGAAGGGAAAAGAGAAAAAATATATAAAATAAACTGAAAAATAATAATTTTCTGAAAACTTGACCAAATTAAAAACTCAAGCAATGCTGTTGATTTTCAATTCCGTTCTTGTTTCTTTTTATTTTCTTATGTTCTTTTTTTTTCTTTAAATTGTACATTTCATTGCTTGAGGGGGAAAAAAAATGTTTTGATGTAATCCAATATTGGGTTGTCATCTAAAATATTTTCAACAGATGGCGCTAGCAACTAGGCTTTGTCTGAAAATAAGAAAAGAATTGAATAATTATCCGTGAGATGTGGGCCTTTTCTGGTCAGTACGTTGCGTTTCGCTCTTCCGTCCATTAGGTCACAGGTTCGGGCCTGTACTCTATACTTCCCTGTTATTCGCTATGATGATCAGAATGGATCCTTCAGAATTTACTTTGATGAAAATTAGGATCTGATGCGAAAAACAGGAAACTTTTAAATTGCCTTTTAATTAATACTTTTGTCAAATAAAAAAATCACATGTTTCGAGAAATAATATTTTAATTATCCACCGTTGGAGTTTCGCTCTTCCGTCCAATAGGTCACAGGTTCGAACCTGTACCCTGTAATTCCTTGTTACTCGCTGTGATGATCAGAATGGATCCTTCAGAATTTACTTTGATGAGAATTAGGATCTGATGCGAAAACAGGAAAACTTTACATTGTATCACCTTTGGCAATTCAAAAAATCACATGTTTCGGGAAATAATATTTTCATTATCCATCATCTAAAGTATTTTTAGGTAACATTGTTTAAAAAATAAACAAATTAGAGTTTCAGTTCCAGGAAGTAAACGAATGTATTTTTTTTTTTTTTAAATTGCTGCTTCTGAATCAATGTTTCGGATATTGTTGGAGAATCCAGTTGCGCTGAAGAGTTAACATTAAGTATCTTAAATTACTTGATTTATATTTTTACTTTCTATAAAATAGACTACGAATAGAATTTTATATTAAAGACAACTATTTTATTTCTGTAATTATTTTTCTTTTTACTATAAATGCGCGGCTTTAATTTTTGTTACCCCCTTGGATTCCTGGTAATCCAAGTTAGTTGGGGAAAGATTACTCTGAAAAATTCTATTTAACGGGGGGGGGGGGGAATCAATCTCCGCTTTGTATTGGCCAAATAATCAAATTATTTTACTCGCTTTCTGCTAAAATCATGTCTGATTTAACGGTATTGTAATTTATTTGGATTAGTGTTCCTATATGCCTATATCCCTCCTTTTTCTAAAAAGAATAAATTTCTCATTCAATATCATTACGTTTATTAGAAATAGATCCAGACATTATTTTTGAAGGGTGTACCAGAGAGTTAAGTCTTTTTTTTTTTTTTCAAAAAAAAAAAAAAATCCCATAAGATTAATTTTTTTTTAATGTTTCCTTGGATTCCTTAAAGGCATTTTATCTACTCTGAAGCACAGAAAATTATGTGATAATTTACTTTGAATAAGGACCTACGATATATTTTTTAAACATTTTTAAATAATTACTAAACACAATTTCACCTCATAATAACTGACCAGCAATGGTTAAAACAATGTTAATTATAACAGACGAGTCTATGGGGCAAAACTTCGCTTCAACTCCGAGAAGCACACGGATTTATTGCAAATTGACGATTTCGGAGTCAAAAAATATGTAACAGCAATGGAGCGACCGGAAGTATTCAAGTTGGAAACATTAACGAGTTTTTTTTTTTTTTTTTTTTTTTTTTTCATGCGTGTTCTCTCACTGATATTCTCTGTAAAACTGTTTTCGCTGCATCATATCGCGGCATGGTAAGAATCGCATTCCGTAGGAATCTCACTCTTTACAAAAATGTTTTTCCTGAACTTTTTAACAGATAGCTTGTGAGTTAGGTGTAATTAAATTCAGAAATTCAAAAAGGGCACGATTATGATAACGTGGGGATTTTGAGAATAAGAAAAAGTGAAATGTCACAAAATTATGAAATTGTAATGCAAATATTTGGGCAAATGAATTCTTATAGGTGGCTCGCTTTTGGTACTTTTGGCAACTTCACTTTTTCAAGTTCAAAATTAACGATCAATTGAAAAATAATTTTTTATTCAGAAAGTTTTTTAAGTTTACAAAAAAAAAAAAAAAAAACTGAAAATACCAAATAATGAACTTTTCTCATGTTATTTGATAAAAATGCTATTTTTAACTGGAAGAAGAGTGTAAGGTGGCCGTTCCCGTCCGTTCCGCGAATTTGGAGGTCATATTCCACATTTTTATAGATTATTTTACCAATAATGTTAAAATTAAATAGGATCATAATTTTACAAGTTTTTTTTTTGGGGGGGGGAGAGAAGGGGGGGGGCTGCCCCAACCCTTCACACCTCTTTGTAATCCCCATTTTTTGGTGCACCAGCCACCTGTATTTATATGCTATAAATTAGTAAAAAAACACAGCATTTAATTATGATTTGAGCATCATTTTTTCCTTTTCCAGTTGAACACTTATGTTTTAAAAACGTTGACGAATACAACTTTCTTGTGAACGAATGGATGATATATTTTTGAAAACCACTAATCAGGGAGATAAATTTATAAAAAGAATCACAAAGTTAATATCCCCTTTTAAAAGAAAGCCCTGGTTCAATTGCCTCGCTTACTTTTGCTGTAATCAATCCAGTTTATGTTGGATCTTTGCCAAATTACATAGGTCCTATGATGATCAGGAATTCGCATTTTTTTTTTTTTTTTGCCACAAAATGCATGAAAAAAAAATGTTTACGCCTGTTGATAAAAACTACGGAATTTTTCGAGTTATAATAAAAATCTAAAGAGCTCTAAATTAAAATTTCGAGTCATAAAATTGCTCTTTTCTTCACATTGACTGGAAATTACTATTTTATTGTTTCAATCAAGCCTGATTGTTGAACATGCTTCTCTTGACACAACTTTTAATATCGAGATAAACCCAGGGTCCAATTAAGATTTAAGATATTGGGAGGCCTTAGGCCAACCACTCTTTTGGGATACCCCTGTAGTCAAATCTTCAAATTTTAACCATTGGCTGAAACAATTTTTGGTTGCCCCTGAAAAGCGGGGACCCTAGTGTGAGCCACGGCCTGGTTGCCCTATTCAGTAATCAGGCCATGGACAGACCGTGCAACGCAGCTGGTTAAATTACAAGTCCCAACAACAATGTAATTATTTTCCAGGACTTCGTGAAGTTGCTGAAGGACGGGTTGCAGCTCTACTCCTGGCTGGTGGACAGGGAACCAGGCTCGGCGTGAACTACCCCAAGGGGATGTATGACGTGGGGTTGCCCTCCCACAAGACCCTCTACCAGTTGCAAGGAGAAAGACTTCTCAAGCTTGAGGAACTAGCCGAAGAACTGACTGGCAAGCACGGAACTATACCTTGGTAAGATAAAATTCCAAACAGCAATTTATTCAAAAAATTGACTTATGCAGTGATTCTCCAACTGTAGTCCGCGAACAACAAGAGACAATTAATCTATATCATTTTTATAAGTGTAATTAAATCCTCATAGCCAAAATCACGGATCGAGTAACGCTCTGGCGTCACCAACAATGAGACTCGGTCCATACCATGCTTGACAGCATTATTTCATTGTTGAAGCAACAAAACTTCAGAAAAAGTTACTTATAATTTGAGAATATTTTTGGCAAATTTGTTGGCATGCAGGGAAATGCTTTATTTTGACAAGGCTGAACTGAATCTGGTAACTTAACTGTTTTACTGGTACTGTCTATCCACGGATTGTATGGAAAGGCAAACATCCGGTTTACTCGCGGAAATGGAAGCATCTATTAGTTTTCAGGGATGTCAGATTTTGCAGATGTATGTTAGCCTCTAAATTAAGCTGAGTCTCATTCAAATGAGCGGAATACGCGCATAAAATTTTTAATTTTCCCCTCATTCAGATGGAATCGCTTTAACTGGATGTTTGCCAATTCCATACAATCCGTGGTCAAACTGTAAGGTAGTCTTCAGGGGAATGAAGAAACTAAAAAATTGTCAACAATGAACGCTACCTACTGCAGTTTAGGGTTTGTCCACTGGAGTTAGGGTTACAATTTCAAGTATCAAAATATCACCAAACAGGCAATGGCTTCGTTCAAATGTAGAAGCAATTGTCACCCGTCATACCTTGACGGGCGATTTTCTAGTTGATTAAAGAAAACTTTTAGATTATTTCATTTCACTTTAATATGATTGTTGTGAAAGAATCATTTCAATCGTAAGTGGTCCGCTAAAGATTTGGAAGGATACCAAGTGGTCTTTAGTAGGGAAAAAGTTGAGAAGCACTGGCCTAGAACAGAATTTCTTAATTTTTGATTAATTCAATGGCCACGTTTTTCGTGGAACCGCTCGTTTTTTTAATAGTAGAATTTTGGACTGAAACTTTCTGAAAATGGTTTCAATAAAAAATCGAGGGTAATTGCAAACAATATTTATTATATTCAAATGTAACTTCAAAACTTTTTACTGAGTGTCCATAAAAGAACTCCGAGGTTTTGAAAAATCAAATCGAACGGAATGAATTTGGCTAGGTTAGTAAATTTTAAAGAAATCAGTGACTCTTCGAATTTTATTCTTATCAGAAAGTTTCAGTTCGTTTTTTCAACACTACGTAGTGGGGAAGTGTTGGATACTAAGTTAGGTAAGTAGTGGATTGGAACTGCTGGGTCTTCTATTTGACCTCCAGTAATTCCGGATTCGACTCCATTCGACTTCTTTTTTTGGTACTCGTCAAGAATCATGTTTTCAGTAAGAAAGTTCACGATGTAACGTAAACAGTCTCAGACAGAAGATAATTACTTCTGTGGCAAGTAGCACTCCATATATGCTATCTAAGACATGGAAAGAGGTTGTACATTGCCGTTTGGATGTGTGCCATGCCACAAACGGGACACACGTTGAATTATACTAAATATTAAAACCCTTTTTCATTGATCTTAGAGTAGACAACTATAACATTCACCTAATTTTATGAATGTATTGAAAAAAATTGTTTCAAAACCTCGGTTTTAGGAAAAACCTGTATATTTCACTCCGGCTGCGACACCCTCGAAATTCTCAACTACAGTCGACTCCCGCTACAACGCGATCCGACTTACGCGAAATGGCTATAACGCGAATTTTTCACGAGTAACGAATATTAGAGCTAACGCGAATTTTTCGCTCACAACATGAATTTTTTAGAAGGAAGTATCAGCTTCGTTATTGGCTACTAAATATTGATTTCGTGAATGTTATTACGTCGTGAGCATCACTGACAGCCAAAGTTCCCACGCCAAACTAGTCTAGTGCATCAAATAACCATAATGGCACCTTAGTGTCACCTTCATCTAAAGTTAGAAAATGTGAAGAAAAAGAAAGTTTCTGGTAAAAAATTTTAAAAAGGCTAAGATTCTCGATATGCTTGAACAATTACAAAACGTCGAAGGTAGCGCGACAATAAGTATGAGTGAATCTTCCATATGTACAATTAAAAGTCAAAACAAAAAGATGTCCGTAAAAGTTTAGAACTTAGTTTCAATATTGAAACTTGCAGAGCAGTCTAGCTAAGTAAAAATTATGAAAATGGAAGCTACGCGCGCTCTTGCATTGTGGATTAATAAAAAGATCAAGTAGAGGAGATATAGCCACAAATTGAAGCGTTTTAAATAAAAGGTGAAGCGTATTTAAAAATGTATTAGATAAGAATAACGATCTGATCTTGGAGCATAAATCATCACTAGTGCGTACCGTGTTGTTTTATTTTATATCTTTTATTCCCATTGGTCATTCATTTTGGGCATCTTAAGTATTTCATGTTGAATAAGTTTTTAATTTTTTAAATACAGTAAAAGTTCAGTTCTTTATGGAAGAAACTAATGGTTAAGGAATGATTTAGAGCAGTTTGAGCTGTGTTTATAAGTACCTAAAAGTATTTGGTATGCTTCAAAAAATTTGTATGCATATATTTTTCCACAACGCGAAATTTCAACTTACGCGAGGAGTCTTGGAACGCATCCCTCGCCTAAGTCGGGACTCGACTGTACATTAAACTACAAGAGGCGTTCCAGCCACTGTCTAATGGCGGATGAAAAAGGTAAAACAAAGGCATGCCGTAACTTATAACTTGCTTTGACGGTTAGGGAATGACAATAATTTTTCATCGTGTTTGTGGGAAGCGTTCTTTTCTACTCTCCTGAAATTACATTGCATCACAAACTGACTGAAGCCTGTAATTTACCCCAAAGAAAACACGTGGAATGTAATGTTTACTTTTTTCTTTAGTTAATCACCGCAGGGTAGCGTATTCGAGCTCTGGAGTTGCGAATACGCATTCTTGTCGTGCCTGTTGCCGTGGTCGATAGTTTTCTTCGTTCTTTTTACATTATTTCGTAATTAAAAAAAAATATCTTTTTAGGAAATTTGTTATTGCAAAACGAACGTTAAAGTATTTGTGAAGTTCAAGCAGGTGGTTTCCGATCATTAATAGAAAATTTTAATTTTCAGGTACATAATGACCAGCGAGCATACCATGGAACCCACGATAGAATTTTTCGCCAAACATGATTACTTTGGGCTGCGTAAAGAAAATCTACTTGTTTTTGAACAATATATGCTGCCTTGTCTAACACAAGAAGGCAAGATAATGCTAGAAACGCCATGGAAAATTGCTAAAGCTCCTGGTAAAGTAATGTTTGATGCATCCTTTTATTTTGTGAAATATTCTTTTTTTTACGGTTATTGAATTTTGTTTGCAGCGAAAATTGATAGCACTAAGTTACTAAGTACTCTAATTTATCAACGTTTCAAGCTTTTGAATTCGGTGAAATACTCAAAAAGTGTATAATAAAATAATAAATGATTCAAATGAAAAAAAAAACCTCTCAATTTGATTTTGTATGTAAAAAGGAATACGGTCATTTGGTCATTGCAGCACTATTTATATCAGCGGTATTTGCGCATTGGAGTTTAGGTTAGGAATAGTGTTAATAGATGGCGACACTGAAATCATTTTTCTCTGTGGAGGCGCTTTTTTAAGAATCATCAGGACGAGCATTCTTTTGTTTTTTTTTTCATTTTAATATTCTTTTTTTTTTAAAAATCTTTAAACAAAATTATTTTACCAATATTTTTTTCCTATTTGTTTACAGAATATAGATTTTCTTTCTACAGGGTTTATAAAGTTAAAATTCATCTTTATAACTCTAGTTTTCTCATGCGTTCCTGTTCTTAGTGTTTTGTTTATTCTTGTGTTCGTGAGATGTTTTGAGATAATCGAGGGAAACATACACAGAGGTTAGGTAAAATCAGGTTTGAGCAGAGACGTATGCAGAAATGAAAACACATAAAACCAAAAATGTGAGAAATTTCGAGTTCGGTGCAAGATGTTCCGTCAATTGCTCTCAGAACAAACTTAATTCCACTACAAAAAAGTCACATTTTTTTTCTTTTCAGATTGAAAAACAAATTGCAGGAGTGCTCACCCTCCCCCCGTAAAAATGAGAAAAATAAAAAACTTTTATGGCACAGTCTGTGTCATGACTGTGATTTTTTTTTTTTTTGTTCAATCATTTCTTATTGACATAAATCAATCAATAAGTAATGGTTGTTAAAATCTCCCCCTAATAAAATATTTCTGATTAAAAATATTTCAGCAAATTTTCATCAGGGTTATTATTTTTTTTCAAAGCATCCTCTCACATTTTCAAAGTCCAGTGCTACTGGACAGAGGTCCTCTCTGGGGCATTTTAGAATTTGTGAACTATGGTACTTGTATAATTTCATAAAGTCATTCCAAAATGACTTGGAGAGGATGACTCTACCTCACACCTCCTCTTCCATCAGGGCCGACGAGAGGCCATGTCAGCCTAATTAGAAACTAGGGGCCTGGCCCTTGAGGAGGCCCAACTCAAAATTTGAACAGAATAATTTTTAAGTTTTGTGTAGGAGATAACTGAGACAAGGACCTGCCCGCCTTGGTTCTGGGCAGCCCTGCTTTCCTCACTCATGCTTAGATTTAAATTACTTACTTGGTAGGACTATTGTTGTAAGTTGTACATACATACTTATTCAAAAAAAAAATCATTTTTCTGCAGTTTAGTTCAAAAAGTGAAAATAAAAAAAAATCCTAACATGGAAATTTTTAAGATAAAAAAAGAAAAGCCCAAAATTTAATTTTCAAAATAAAGGATTGAATATATAGTTTATATTTAAAAGTTAAACACTAATATTCTACAAATAGTATTCCAAAACAGAAAATATACTTTTATAAACTGAACTTATAAATAAACTTAAATAAGAGCAATGATGATTGCTTAAGAAATAAAATTGTGACTAATTGTCTCACTTTAATCAAGAATAATTTATTTCTTATTATTGGTAATGAACAGTATTTTTTTTATTGTAATCTTACAAATTAAAAAAAAAACTCCATTTGTC